>NW_017537123.1:10148-46267 GCF_001853355.1 Bactrocera latifrons
TGGGCCGATTTTGCCTATCTTCGAACTTAACCTTCTTATGGAGCCAAGAAATACGTGTACCAAGTTTCATCATGATATTTAATTTTTTACTCAAGTTACAGCTTGCACGGACGGACGGACGGACAGACAGACATCCGGATTTCAACTCTACTCGTCACCCTGATCACTTTGGTATATATAACCCTATATCTGACTCTTTCAGTTGTAGGACTTACAAACAACCGTTATGTGAACAAAACTATAATACTCTCTTTAGCAACTTTGTTGCGAGAGTATAAAAACGTATTCATAACTATCCCTTCACATTTAATAGCACTTAGAAAGATAGAACAGAAGAGTGAATCGTGTAGAATATAGATATATAAGTATGCTCGTAGTCGGTACTTTTGAATAAACTCTATAAATATATTTATTTCTAAACAACATCAAATGTATGAATTTGATAGTTGTAGAAATTGTCACATTCATATAAGATATAATATACCATATACCTCTATTTGTATTTCAAGCCTATATTAAAGTCAATATTTACTTTGGAGAAAGAAATGTTGCAATAGTTAATATATCACAGCAAATGCAAATATGCAATACCCAATTTGTACCTTTCTTGGGTTTGAATTCCTTATGCCTACGATATCTATTTTTTCAACTGAAATAGTCAATAAGTAATTTTTATTTTTACAGATCCAAAAAATGCCTTCTACAGCTGTTAAACTCAACAACCCGCTGACAACACAGACGGAAAATATGGTAACAGCTCCGGAAATGACAGAAGACGCTACCATTGCATCAGATTTATCGTCACTAGAAACGTAAGTGAAAGCATCTAACCCAAAATAGTGCGAAAATATTAATATACAAAATTAATTTTTAAATTAAGTCATAACACGAATTAAATGAATTCAGAATATATGAGTCTGCAATCGTTTTGTACTATTTAAAAGAATATTTTAATGTATAATATACCGAATTGGTAAATCGCTATATAAAGCATTTGTACTCTTCTTGCAGCGATCCTTCAGCAAATATGGATATTTTAACCAACAAAACGAAAACATCTTCACCAGAGGGCACCGCTAACTGTGAAGATAATAGCAAAAAAAATACCACAAATATGTTACGCCGTGTTAGTATGCTAAAAAGTAATATCGCTTTCTTTGAGAATTTAAAGTTTAAATAAACATTTCTCTAAAACACCTGAAGTTTCACAACTGTTTGGAAACTATTTTACGAAACTAAATATGTTTGCCAATTTCTACTACACACATGATATTGTATGTAGATATGTTTTACGTCTGTAGATACTTATATAACACGCAATTCTATATTCAGGCATCCAAATACATATTTTGATAACTCCGTGCCATTGAATCAGCTTCTGTTTCTGTTCTGTTTCTTGTTGGTTACATATTGTCAATTGAAGTATTATTTAGGTTATCGTATTTAATATAAATTTGCTTATTGGTTTAAAAATTAAATGTAGTTAAATAATTATACCAAATAAAACTTAATTCCGAATTATAAAGACTTTAATTGCCTTTGGGAACTTTTTATAGAAACATTATTATTTTGCGTTTAACAGAAATGGTGGGGATGATATGTTTGCAGTTGTCAATCAGGCAAACCTACGTACATACATACCGTTCCCACGACAGTCGGGTCTACGAAAACCGGAACGGACCCAGATTTTTATCCGGCCGAGGACTGTCAACTCGGTAGAATTCTGCCGTTACAACAACAATAACGTACATACAAATGTATGTTTGTACACATCTACAATATGTATATATAAGAAGTATACTAGAAAACCCCGGCCCCATATACATACATATGTACATTAAATTATCGTAATATAAACTATTGAATAAAGTATAATGGTAATTATGAATTAAGAAGGAAACGTTATAGACGAATCAAAATCCACGGTGTTAAAACTCCAACATGACTTCACTAACATTCAAAGGACCATACATTTTATAGAACCGCCTGAGGTGCCCGTCTGAAGAACAACAAAGCAGCGGGGCCTATGGATTGTCGGCCGAGCTATTCAAACACTGCGGCGGGACTGCTAAGGAGGAGCATGCATCAGCTTTTTTTGTAAAATATGGTCGGACGAAAGCATGCCAAACGATTGGAATTTAATCCGTTCCCACGACAGTCGGGTCTACGAAAACCGGAACGGACCCGGATTTTTATCCAGCCAAGGACTTTCAACTAGGCAGAATTCTGCCGTTACAACAACAACAACATTGGAATTTAAGTATGTTCTGCCCAATCCACAAAAAGAGAGACCCAACAATCTGCGTCAACTACCGTGGGATAAACCTCCTCAACAACGCATATGAAGTTCTACCGAGCGTATTGTGTGAAAGTGTGTGGCTTTAGGCCTGGAAAATCAACAACTGACCAGATATTGACCATGCTCCAATTCTTGGAAAAAATCAGTGAAAAGAGAATCGACACGCATCACCTTAACGGCGATCTTAAAGCTTCTTTTGTCTGGATTTGGTATCCTGGCAAAACTAATACGACTGTGTAAACTAACGTTGAGCAATACCAAAAGCTCCGTCAGGATGGTGAAGAACCTCTTCGAGCCGTTAGATACCAAACGAACGATTCCGTGTTGTGCGATTTCTTCAATCAATTGTGCTATATGGTGATTTTCACACTGCGGCATAGGAATTTTATGTGTTGAATTTGAAATATATGATTTTACCTAAAAGCAAGCGATGATACGCCTGTAGTCCAATTTTGACCCCCAACTCTTTAAAAAGGACTGAAAGTATCAAGTACACATTCTTCTGGATTGCAGGCAAATAAGACGTGTTTTAAAGTGTACCAAATCCATATCCATATTTCTCAACGAGCACTCAATATGAGTATCCTTATTATGGAACAAATTTGGAGAACAAAACAAAGGTATATTAAACAAATACTAATCAGATTTTAGATGCTTTTCAAATTCTTATTTATTTCACTTTTTATGAGACTTTACGAGCCGATGATATTTATAACATATATTATATTATTACAATTTTCATTAAAAACTAAAGCCACTCACAATAGACAGATCCCTAATTATATAGTTATTATTTACAAAAGCGTTTCACATAATCTAACTAACGATATATTTAATAAAAAGTTTAAATTCTTATTGTAAAATTTGATTGAAAACAAGAAGTTTTATAAAAACAAGTACATACACCACTTTAGATTGAAAAACGATGAAGGCACTTTGCAGTAAAATAATAATTTTTCTTCTTAAATTGTTATTTATTTTTGTATATTACAATAGTTATTTTACCTGTTATAATCCTGGCGATTTTTGTTAAGAACCTATTATTAAATGTGTGCAAAAGATTCACATTACTATATTCAAGTATATTATGAATTGTAAGGATGTACATACAGTTGTGAGCATTGAAATAGTAGTGCCTATTGGCAAAGAGAGTTTTGCTTTAAATTTTGTTTCTTTTATAATATTGCCGTCGATCATTACTTTAGTTATATTCTCTGAAGTAAAACGGTCCTGTTATACATAACAATAAGTGTGAAACACTTACCGTTACTTTTTTAAAGTCAATTTTATTGGTATATCTGTTTTTATGAGCGAGCAATAGAATAGTACTGAACGGTGAGCTGATTGCAAACAGATAATTCTCACTAAAAAAATTTAATTTTATCAAACAAAAAGTAAGTTTCCTGATCTTTTATTTATTATTCAATGTAAAAAGCAGAAAAACGGAAATGGATTCACTCTGTCATAAACAACGATAAATCCTACAAGGGAGTGGAAAGAATTGTTGGGTGTTAAGCCACAACGACTCACAATGCAATTATTTATAAAAAAAAGACGAAAAAAGCAATATGGATTCTCTCTGAGAATTGTACACGAATACTTGTAAGATGTGCCAAGACTCGACCTAGAAGGTCAGCTATGGAGATTCGGAATGAACTGAACCTGGAATGCGGTGTTCATACAGTGAGAAGACTTCTACAATTTATAAGTCCGCAGTCCTCGAAAAGTATCATTATTAAAAAAAATCTTGTGACGAGTCCTCTTAAATTCGCCAAAGGACACCTGAATTGGACGATTGAGAAATTACGGAACATCTTGTACACAGACATGTCGAAAATTGTTCTATATGGCGGTAAAGGGTCCCTTCAGTATCTAAGGCGCTCCCCTAATACAGAGTATGGTCCCAGATTCAGCACATAAACTCTGTATTGCCGTTATCAAAAATCATGTCATGCTACCAAGCACTAAGATCTCCTATAGACGAAACTTTCAAAAACACTTCAGTATTTAAAAAAAAAAAAATTTTGTACTTTACTACTATTTTACTGCTTCCAACAATTTTCATACATAAGCACATCTTTGTAAATGAACATATCTTGTACATATTCAAACCTAAATATTTTTAGTAATAAACATAGTCTGGAAAATATGATCCACTTTTGCATTTAAATGGATGCTGAAACTGTTTGGCATTTTACATAACTCACAGATATGTAAATCACTAACACCCACTACTATTTCAGTGCTTGCAGCTGTATGACATCTTTACATTGAAGAATCACTTTGAAGGACTCTTCATATACTTATATATAAATTATAATATAAATTATAATATAATTATACCGTTAAAGATATTTGTCATTCGCGTTTAAACTATGTCAGTTATTTGTTGTTGCATTGTTGTTGCCACTGCTGTGTGGATGGGTCCAAAAAATCACAACTATCAATGGTATAGCAAAACATAAAGCCAAGATTACAACAAACAAGCATACCCAAGTCATGTCTCCATCAGAACCAGACCAATGTAGTGCACTTATTGAGGGCCCTCGGATAGGTCGTACATATGTATCCGCAAAATCATCATCAAGAAAATCCTCTAATAATGCCGTGGAGTCATTGGTAGAATGATTTTCTAGAAAAAAAAATTTTTTATTAATTATTAATCAACTAGACTAATTTTCTTAACAACTAGTACTCATATATCCCAACATCATTCTTGGTTACTTGTGCAACCAGGTTACCTCCCATTATTTCTATGAAAGGCTCATTCAAGACGCCTGTATAAATTTCTAACCCGTCGATTAGGCTGTGAAATGCAACATTTTAAGTAAAAAAGTATAGGAAAACACAAAAAAGATTTAAAAATTTAATTTAATTCCTGCAAAAAGCCCAAACGGAGGCTTTTTTTTTGCAAAATGAAATAAATTTCGATTCAATTCATTGTTGAAGAATAGAATACTTTTATGTCAATGTTCGATTAAAATATTTTGAAAAGATTGAGGTACAGTAAAGTTATCCTGTATGCTACCGCTTCTAAAACGGTTTCTGCTGGAATGTTTCCCTACAGTCATCTGTTAGAAGTGGATGCTTCTTGGAACTTGAAGAGATCTTTCCTTAATTAGGTTGGTGACATTAAACAGTACCATGATCAGACTACGAACGGAACTGACTTTAGACATGTTTGTCTGCCACTCACATACTCTCTCTCTCTTTGAATGCCCAATAAGCTCAACTCGCTTAACCCCTTAGCCCACCAGAATTATTGGTTGTTATTGTTGTTGTAACGGCAGAATTCTTGGTAAATATTGGTAACTGTAGCAGCTCGCTTGACATCACCATCGATAGCAATCTCGATCGAGAAACCCTCACTGAAGTCGCTTGCTTGATGAGGAACCGCCACTAGGAACGTCTATACTACATTCATCCAACACACCGACGCGATGCAGCAATATTCCGACCAAATTTTGGAAGAGAAACCGCCTCTAGGAACGTCTGGGGTACATTACTCCAACACACCGAAGAGGTACAGCAATATTCCGAACAAATTTCGGACGCGACCCATTTTAGACAGGCATTGAACACCATTCACAGTGGAGTTATTAACACCTTCATTGACTCCTTCGTACGCTGTTCATTGATATTGTAGCAGGTTAAATTTCTACTTATCCTAGACCTTGACATGCAGTGACTCACACGTCTAACCGGATGTGTGCATTGCCAATGATGGCACCATCCAATCATAAAGTAAAAATCTTCTCATCAAATTAAAGGAAAAATCTTCTTTTTATTCTTGCGTAACATTTAGAGAAATAACTCGCAACATACAAAATTCGTTCCAAACAAGTATGTGACTTCGATGACTGACTACTACAATTACCAAAGTCACAAATTTCCCAATGCCCCATCCAGTGATATTATGTGTAAATAATGTATTAGTTTGTCCGGAAGTAAATTAAACAATACGTGCACCTAATTTGTATGATTTTTACCTCAAACAAATTATTGTTATTTCTTATTATTTTATTATTTATTTCAAATACTCATTACAATGAAAAACATCCCATTGAAATATACACTATTCATGTTTTTTAATTATATGTCATATAACGTGGGGTAGCGCTGAATTTAGCATAGCTCTTAATCACCTTATTGACTGCTTCTAAGAAATCTTTTTCAGTTGCAACTTTACGACGTGCACGTATGGCGAACATACCTGCTTCAGTACATACTGAACGAATTTCAGCGCCCGTAGAATTCGGACAAAGCCGAGCTAGTAATTCAAATCGTATATCCCTCTCTACAGACATTGACCGGGCATGAATCTTAAATATATGTG
This sequence comes from Bactrocera latifrons, assembly GCF_001853355.1. Taxonomy (NCBI): domain Eukaryota; kingdom Metazoa; phylum Arthropoda; class Insecta; order Diptera; family Tephritidae; genus Bactrocera; species Bactrocera latifrons. Next base: position 16,784 of record NW_017537123.1, read on the forward strand.
TGCGTCCCTCCAAATCAGGTAACCCAAATTCCACTTTACGATCTAAACGTCCCGGACGCATTAATGCCGGATCAAGAGTATCTGGCCTATTAGTAGCCATAAGAACTTTAATATTTCCACGGGGATCGAAACCATCCAACTGATTAATCAATTCGAGCATAGTTCGCTGCACTTCATTGTCGCCCCCTGCACCATCATCAAATCGTGCTCCACCGATCGCATCAATTTCATCAAAGAAAATAAGACAGGCTTTTTTCGACCTCGCCATTTCGAAAAGTTCTCGTACCATTCGAGCGCCTTCGCCTACATATTTCTGTACCAGCTCTGAACCAATCACACGGATGAAACAAGCATCCGTCCGATTAGCTACGGCACGAGCACATAAAGTTTTACCAGTCCCTGGTGGTCCAAATAACAATACACCTTTTGGGGGCTCAATACCTAGATTGACAAACTTTTCAGGATGTAACAGAGGAGTCTCTACTACCTCACGTAATTTTTCAATCTGTTCCTTGCAACCTCCAACATCACTATACGTGACATCAGGCTTATCCTCCACCTGCATCATTGTGACAGTGGGATCAATTTTTGGAGGTAATGGAATATGAATTTGGTACTTGTTACGATCAACTCCGACTCTCATGCCTTCCTCAATATCTGTAGGCGCCACAGAATCAGCCAGATCTACAACAAATTTTGCAAATTGTTTTACATTTATGATATACTTTGGATCATCCGAATCGGCATTAATTATTTTTGTGCAACGAGCAACCTGCAAAGGTTGTTCATTTTGAAGTATCTGCTTATCCGCTGCTAAATCCCAGAGGGCTGGAGGTGCCAACCCAGTATCACTCTCTTTAATCCCAGTAAGTTCGTTTACTTGCTTAACAGCTTTCTGGATGTCTTCCTCAATAGTTTTGATAGCCCTATGATATTGGCTCTGGCCATATGTCTTCAGTAGCTCAATATCACCTTCATCCAAGGACTTTATTTCTTTCTCCTCTAACTCTTCCGATTTGATTTTTCGTTGGTCATCTCCCAAATAATCCGGCATTTTGAAACTTCGTTTTCAACTAATTTAAGAAAATCTATTTAACTTCTCGCAGCAATGACTATACAAATTGAAAACTTGAGCTGTCAACACATTTCGTGGAACAACGACAATTATGGCAAAATATTAAACAAATGAGAATGAAACATACAGGCTGGGCATAAAAAATATGTGAGAAAATTTAGTTTTAATAATTTTCCACTTACGCACTTCACTCGAAAAAAATGTAGTTTATAAAAATAATAAAATATATCTTGGTGAATTACTTTAAAATATAAAGATGATGTACAAGTATTGTGAATTTGTATATATACAAAATTGATAATTAAAATGTCATATTTGTACTCACCTTTTTCCAAGTAGGCACTGTCTTTGCTCCTCAATGTAGAGGCTAAAACTGATTTATTGGTGTCAACATTTTGCGGATTATTATTACCAGAAGCATTTACAGAAGCTATTATCAGTTTTTCGCCTAACATAAAGTTAGCATCCTTCAAAGGGTTTCTAATTATGCCTGATTCATGTTCACTTTGAGATGGACTATTACTCCCACTTTTGTGAACTGTTGGTAATGTTTCCAATAATATCGAATGTGGCGTTACTGGAATTTTTACAAACTTCCTCGCATAAATTTCGTTATCCTTATCAATCTTATTAAGTCGTTTTATGTCTGCAACCTGTTGTAATTTTATAATACATGTATTGATTGAATTAATATTTACACAATGACTTACTGTACAATGAAAACGTAAAGCCAATGCTTGTAAAGAATCACCTACTTCCACTTTAGCCTCAATAGTATTTTCAAAACTATGCAATTGTCTATTTTCTAAACTTGCAATGCGTGGCAACCTCTCCATTTCAACAGGATTCTCATCATCCAAATCTTTATTTAGTGGAGCATATGATGTGTTGGCAGAATAAGACGCACCGTTATAATAGCTAGGTGATAGATTCACTCTCCTATTAAATATTTGATTCACAGAATTAATACCTTAATTAAAAATATATTATCTTACCGTTGCCTACGCATTGCACAGCTATATGTATATTCGCTCATTAAGGTTTAAACATGAAATATGTAAATAAACCTTGGTAACTTGTATCTACAACTCTCGCATTCAATAAGAAGTGATGTGATAAATATGGGTAAAATTCTTTACCAATTTTGAATTTAAAAAGTTTATAAATTTACTAGTTAATAAATAAATCCAAATAAAAAAGCGCGTATCTTAATTTTATATTGTTCAATTTACGTGTAATTACAATGAAACTGTAACACTAATTTTTATTTTGCCCCAGTGATACAGTGCAAATGAAACACGTATACAGGGTAACACAATTTTTCTGCTATTAATTGAAGCTACTCGCGTATGTCATTTTAATGTTTGCATAGAAATAAAAAAAACAATCTGTGGATTCGAATTAATTTAATAGTACAAAGCTTTGATATTCATTTTTATACATAATGATCATTACATATATTTGAAAATTACACGAACCGTCCAACTATTAATTGACGTTTTAAAAACATTAGTGAATGAAACAAACAGAACTTTTCTTAGATAAGAATATGTACATACGTATTTCTACGTTTATAGTCGAAGAATAAATGGAGCTGTTAGCTCCACTTGGAAATTATTACAAAATCTAATAAAAATACCCTTTATATATGTATATTTTATATAGACAAAAACATATTAGCATACCAATAATAAGTGTGGAAGAGGTGCTGCTAATTTTCGCAGACGTTTTGTTTAATGGCCTTTCGTAAATTTATAAAATCTGTACTGCTAGGGATTCCTATTGGTGTAACGTTTCTGGATTGTGTAGGCTATGTGGCTCGAGTGGACGGTAAATATTAACACAATTTTTAAATATTCGTTGTGAACAAATTACTTTTTCTAAGAGTGTGTCGAAAAATATTTTAGGAATATCTATGCAACCAGCCCTTAACCCAGATGCCAGCCAAACAGATTACGTTTTCCTATCTCGCTGGGCTGTGCGTACATGCAACGTGGATCGCGGCGATATCGTTTCACTTATTTCTCCGAAGGACCCCGCACAAAAGATAATAAAGCGTATAGTTGGACTACAGGGTGATGTCGTTTCCACTTTGGGTTACAAACATGAAATAGTGCGTATACCAGAAGGTCATTGTTGGGTAGAAGGGGACCACACTGGCCATTCGCTGGATAGTAACACTTTCGGGCCTGTAGCGCAGGGCTTATTAACGGCTCGAGCGACGTTCATTGTTTGGCCTCCGGAACGCTGGCGTCGACTACAAACTGAGTTACCTCGACGTCGTAGACCCATCCAAATAGCCAAGTCAGCAAGTTACTACAGTCAATAGTAACCTTAAATAGGGCAGTGAAGTTCAAGGTACTTTCGCGTCAATTTTCAGTGATATACCAGCTTTAATTAAGAGTCCTGAAAGTGTTATATGTATATAAAATTAAACTACAGTTTGAATGTTATAAATTTGAAGAACATATGTGTGCGAATGTTTGAAAAACAGTTAAAAATTTCAAGTTAATTTTTGAGGGTTTATGAAAGTAATTAGAGTTGTATTTACACCTTTTGAAGTACGTATAATTATTGTAAATTAAAATTATTGCAAATTTTCTGTTTTTGTTTTTTTCCAGAATGCATTTTATTTAATATAATTTATATTATGGGTTTTATGTTAAATTCATGTAACACATCTACAGTAGTTTTAAGAGCTACCCCTTCTCTTATTATTGTATATACACCTGGCTGAGATAAATCTACTACAGTTGATCCAGAACGTCTGTCTTCAGTTAAGCCTATGGGGCCTGCGTTAAAAATTCCACCTAGATTGGGCCACAAGGATTCGAATTCATTTATATTTAGACTACTACGTTCGGCGGATCGATTTGCACTAGTTAAAGCAAGTGGTTGTTCACTAAATATTGAACATAATTCCTGAATAAAAGAAAACTGTGGAATACGTATACCAATTTTTGTTGTGTTGGGGTTTAAAAAACGATTAGTAAGATGCTTAGAACGTTCGATGATTATTGTAATAGGACCCGGAAGCAGACGTTGAAGTAATAAGTCATTTAAATGGTCTGCAATTCCGTATCGTCGAAAGGCCTCTAGATTTTTTACACATATAGCCACTGGTTTATAACAATCGCGTCCTTTTATGTCGTACAGTTTTCGAATGGCCTTTTCATTATTCGCATTACACGCTAATCCATAGACAGTATCTGTGGGCAAACCAATTACCTCTCCATCTAAGATACATTCAACTGCTATATGCAACGCTTTTATATCATGGACTTTGTATATTTTTTTTCCTGGAGGTTGTAGCATTTTTACGGACGTCGATAAATCGTGTCTATAATTGCGGTGATAGAAAACGTTCAGAAACGTCGATAATCTTGTATTCATTCCAACGTATTATTAGAACATGTGCAACTTTAACACATAAACTGTATATTTAATCACGCCAGTTATGACCACAAAGTTGATTGCAACACTTGTAAAATGTTGTCATAGGTTCATCGGCAGATCGAGTTTGCATTTGCATAAAATAAGCTTTTTTATGAGAACAAGTGGGACACTCGGCATCAGTCGAATCTACATTCTCCCAAGCGGCTGCACCACCCATAACATGATCAACCTCCTATAAATTAACACAGATTTAAGAAAATAAGATAAACAGCGATTTTCAAAATTGGCTCACCTTAAGACGTGGAAACGTTCGTGTAGAAGTTTTTCGCCTGATATTACAAATATATGGGCACGTACTACAAGTGAAGCGGTGTCCTGTTGTATTTTGTTCGACCATTAATATATTGCCACAAGTCGGACAGAATAATAGCATAATTCAAAAGTTCATTTGATATTTTACAATTATTTCGCTGAATTTTAAGCACGTTCTTTATACCAGCATTTCTTAAATACCAGCTGACAACTTACTATCAATATATACATGCAATTATTGTTATCTTGATAATATTATAACAAACAAACAGATCCAACGTTTGACTATAATCATCAAACAATAAAAGTTATAGCTGTTGCAAGGTAGATTATTCTATTTGCTACAAATTTTCAGACACAATACAAAAACTTTTTTTGGGGAAAAGTATCCATCTTTCAACTTTTGCGGCTATGAAGAAAAGCTGAATTTTGTTTACTTGCGCATCGATTTCTTTGTGGCATGCCGTCTTTCAAATACAAGTACCCATTCTCACGAGGCCTGAAATGTGTGTTGTCAACGATTACGACATGTAATTGTCGGGAATATGAATATTTCATTATATTCTTGAATGATATCAAAATTTATGTAGATCAATCGATTTTACTATTAATTTCATTCAAAATTTTGAAGAACTCGGTGCGGTATCACCGGTATCAACGGCATCTTGAAACTATTATTGATAATCAAGTTGGGTGTGATCAAGTCAAAAGCAAGTTCTTGATCGTGTAACTACAGCGATATTTATGAAAGGCATACACGCAACAATTATTGTACCAATTTCATCGAATTGTACAACTGATTGTTACGTACATGAGGCAGTTGTATGAGTTTTGTCCACTGATTGGATGACATGTTTGGGTGTATTCCTTCCATTACACAATAACCGTAGAGTTATCTATGCTTTGTGACATTTGCTTTCGAAAACCTTAGCGATAATACTTACATGAGTATCGATACAGAAAATCAGAAAGTGTATATAAAATCGACTTTCTCATCACTATTATAAAACATTACGCCGGTTGTGCTCTGAAAGCTAAGATTTTTTTTTTGTTAATATTAGCATCAAATAATTAACTTGAAAGTGGTATGTTTGCCATAAATGTCTCTTACTTTTTATTGAAAGTTATGATTTGAATAGATTTTAGGCTTCCATTTAGTACTATTTTTGCAACCAATTTTTTTGTAATGCGACGTGTCATTTTTTCTCTTATTTTAAACATCACTCTTTACAGGTATCTGTTTTGCTTGCAGTTTGGGAAGAATTAACTGTGCAAAATGATTAGCGACGTTCAACTGGCTATCTTTTCCAATGTTTTGGGTGTTTTCCTATTCCTTTTAGTGGTAGCTTACCACTATATCTCAGCCAACTCTAACAAGTAAGAATTTATTTAAATTACATGAGACAAAATGTTTGCTCATTATCTTTTCTTTCAGAAGCATGGCGAAGACAAAATAAAAATATGCTTAAATACATAGCAGATTTCATAATATTTATTTAAAAAAAATGGACCTTGGAATAAATAAATACATTTTGGATTATTATTTAGCTTTTTTTTAGTTCAGTGCGCCTTTGATGAGCCAATTATTTTTTTTTTTATTTTTATTTCATGTTACGAATATCGGCAACAACATCCATGTCATCGACTATCTCATTTGCTTCAAAACTTTTGGATGGTTTTTTCGTATGTCTTTTATATGGTTTGCCACACAATTGTTCAAACCTATAATTAGCGGGAAATTTGTGTTTGTTGATGCAGTGTTCTCTACGTTGCTTTGGTGTAGGAAATTTTACTTTACATTCTCCCAAAAAACATGAATACATAGCGTCTCCACGTTTTGCGCGAATAATAAAATAGGAATCGTGACACTCTAAAATATGCAAGCACAGCAAATGCGTTGTAGGCAAACAACGACGGCAAACAGAACATAAATGTCGATGTACATTGTAAAAATGAGCCTGGTAGGAAGCGGAGCTTTCAAATGCAATTTGGCATCCAGGCAAGTCACAAAATAAATAATTTTCGTCCGCCTCTGGCAAATTATCTTGTAATTCATTGACAACAGTTATGACACCAAGTTTTTTGTATTCTGGTATGTACATTTGATTGGCGACATTAAAACAGCTATCCTCTGGTGATTTGTAACCAACTGGAATACTGTTTAATAAGTTTATTATCTCTGCAACTGATAACATTTTACTTCAAAACTTTTTTATACAAATTTTTAGCGTAACTTAGGCACTAAGGAACGAACTAAAATACTTTTACAACGGTATGGGCAATTAAGTTTAGTGAATTTACTGTTATAAATTAAAAGGGCTGCCAAGCCTCTAAATCTCAAATCAAGTTTCGCTCACTCTTTAACATTGTATGAAAAATAGGTCTTTAAAAGTTCATAAGTATTAGCAAATCTGTTTGTTCAATTTAATTTTTATCCGAAACCTAACAATCTGTTCCATATAGTGTATAGTACACATGGCCATATGTATGTAAGTATGAATATGCACATTCTTATACCCACTGAAGTATAACAATTTATATAAAACCAATTATATCGTTCTTTATTTAACATACATACATAAATTTTGGTCTCTTTAACATTACAGTGCAGAGTATTATAGATCCTTCTGAATAAGTTCTCTTTCGATCAATTATACTTTAGTACAGAACAAACCTCAATTTGGAAAATAATCACAAGTGATAAATCGGCTAAAAATTTCCTCAAAAGTGCTTATATGATTTAATAGTTATACATAAGTAGCTAATAGTAGCGCTACGGTTGATTTACTTGTGTAGAGCCGCTGTGTCGAGCTTTGGTGCTGGTTTGCTTGCCATACCAGACAGCAACTTTTTTATTTCGGCGATCGCACGACCAGGATTCAAATTTTTAGGACAAGTACGTGTACAATTCATGATTGTATGACATCTATATACGCTGAAGGGATCCTTAAGCTTGCTCAAACGTTCCGTGGTATTTTCATCTCGAGAATCAATAATCCAACGATAAGCTTGCATCAATACAGCTGGTCCTAAATACTTGTCTCCATTCCACCAATATGATGGGCACGAAGTTGAGCAGCAAGCGCAAAGAATGCATTCATACAGACCATCAAGTTTGGAACGATCTTCTACAGATTGCAAATATTGCGCTTTACCCTTTGATTCTGCTATTTCATTCCTATAACAAATATGTCATATATGAACTGGTTTACAAATAGCTAAATGAACTCACTTTCTTTGTAGCCAAGGTTGAATAGAACGGTACTGTTCATAAAAATTATTCAAGTCAGGCACTAAATCGCGAACTACGTACATGTGTGGGAGGGGATAAACTTTAAGCGGCTTTGAAAGATTTTTGTCAATTTTGCTAAAAATATATACTAATTTTAATTATTCTTAATACTAAAACGTAAAATTTATACAACTCCTCACCTAATACATGCCAGAGTATTTGTACCACCGATATTCATAGCACATGATCCGCAAATTCCTTCTCGACATGAACGACGGAAAGTTAATGTTGGATCAACCTCATTCTTAATTTTGATTAAAGCATCTAAGACCATGGGACCGCATTCACGTAGATTCACTTCATACGTCTGCATGTAAGGTTTTTCTCCAGCATTGTCTGGATTCCATCGGTAGATTTGAAAAGTCTTGATTTGCGGTTCCTTTATCTCCACGGTTTCCACTTGCTGAGCCAAATATTTACCCGTAGCGAGTGATCTAAGCTAAAGTCATATATACATACATGTTTATATAAATATTTTATAATATGAAATAGTATATTTAGAAATAATATGCGTGCCACAAATTATTTACAACAATACTTTTGTACATAAAAGTTTTTAAACGTGTGAGACGTGTACAAAATAGGATTTTCGTAATTGTTTTGGTACTTTATATAACATTAATCAAACATATAAACTATGTATTTATCTACTTTTTAGAATACCAATTTTTAAGCAAGTATATTTGTATTATATTAGTAATTATAGCTTTCAACCGATGAATTTATTTTTGCATTATGTAATAACAAAATTTCTATCGAGTCATATTTTCACTGTACATAGTCGAAACCTACTTTTAGCAAAATCTCCTTTTAGGAGGTGCAGCCTTTTATATTACCTGTTGGCGGCCAGAAATCACTCCTATACGGTTCAATGCAATACGCGCTTCGTTGACGAGAGCCATGGTTAAAAAGGGTAATCAATATGCTCAAAGTGGTATTGGCAAATATTTTTCAACGCGCACAAAAATACCTACTTGTTTGCAAAACACACGCAGTAACAGAAAGCGGCGACTGAATGTCTATGCTGCTAACAGAAGCAGAGCGTTGCATGTACCTGTGCTACCAAGTTAAATATCATTAAGATCTGTTGGCCGCAGTATTACCATGTACTTGATAAAATAAAACTTTCCTCGATTTGCTTGACAATTCATACTTAAGCTACGAAGTGAAGAAAGCAAATGGTATGTCAGAATGACTGTTGCTTGGCAAAGCGTAAAAAGATTTGAGTTGCCCCACTTTTTGCTTCGCTTTGCTACATTTCGCTCCGATGCGCCCTTAAGAACGTGTGTATTTTAATATTTGACAGATGTCGCTTGTCGTCTGTCGCGCTCTATGTGTTCGGATTGTGAACATACGTATGCACAAACAAACATCGAATTTTTGTGTCAAAACAAATGTCGGACGTTAAGCGAAGCAAAGTTCCTATATGAATCGTAAGTACATATAACTTGAACTATTTTTAATGATCTTTGCAACACTAATAGGAAAGAGCTGTAACTAATTAATATAAGTTTCAATCATTTTTGGTGGATTATTTTATGATTGTTGTTCTATTTTCAAACAGTTGCCTTGTTTGATGAGGAGAAATTAAGAAACCGATTACTTCCTTGAGAATTGATTCGTATACAGAAGCAGAAAATTACCATATCTTGGTTTTTTGCATATAGTTTTATGTGAAACTTTCTTTTATTTAACACTAAAGATTTTATTTCGTTCAAATATCAAATACTGAGATATACATACTTATTTCAGAAGTTGAAACAACTTTTTATGTATTAACAACTGTTACATATGATTCATTCATATTTAGCGCTAAGTTGCGTTGTAGTTAAGAATATATGTTTTATTTTCTTTAACATATCAGACAAACTTACCAATATAGAAAGTAAAAAGTCAACCGAAAAGTCATATGTTCATATAGCCGGCCAAAACCCTGTGACCGTGAGTTATGAGGAATTTCCCTATGTGCTATGTAATATATTAGCTAGGGAGAAAGTCTAAATTGATTTAATTTACTTTTGACATTGACGTATAGTACGCTTTAGAACGTTTTCTCGTTCGCTTCCCATATTGTACCAAACTTGTGAAAGTTAAGTTTCGGTTTTGACCCTAAATGCTACATGCTTTATAACGTTGACAAAAAAGTCTTGCGGTATTTTTATTGAATTTTTAATTGTTCATAAAATTTTTTTTTATGACTCATGCCTAGCTCTTGACCGCTGTTACGGCTGCTACTATGCCGGTCTCTTTCGACCAATTCAGCGATTTTATAGCAATTTTCGACGACAGGACTTCCGGAGCGTGGCGCATCTTCGACCACCTCTAAAATGGAAACAGTATCGGGTCCATAAACTGCTCAAATTTTATTGGCGGCTTGAGATGCATTTTTGCCTTTATCGTAGTAGTACTGTAAAATATGCCGCATTTTCTCTTTATTTTGCACCATGTTTGCCACGCTATAACTCACGAACGACTTAAAAGAAACGACAATCAATCAAACAGCGCGTGAAATTGGAAAGCTAAAAAGGTATAGCATGACCCGATGCGACGAATAAAACTAGAACTACGCGCTCTCAGCGCCAACTAGCGAAAATACCGCAAGACTTTTTTGACAAACTAATATAATGTTTTATTCTGATATTTTCAATGGTGCCTGATTAATATATTATCAGTTTTAGTCAGATTATACTAATTTGATATAAGATCAGTAGAGAAATATGGCACATGTATATACATTATTGTGTTTTTTTTTTTGCACTATTCATTTTTTTCAATCCTGTCACGAAACTTCCTTGGAAATACCCTAAACAAAATTCCCTGAAAATTTTAGCCCTTAATATTAACATTAAGAACTGGACCAAGGCATAGCACATTTAATTAAATTATTCAAATTTTTAGTTTTACCAACTATTTTTTAATGTTGCTCCTTACAATCTCATTTTAACGAAATTTAATTGGACAAAGTAATAGCACACATTTAGTTATTTGTACAAATATTCATTACTAATTGGTAGTCGTAGAAAAATACCTTAATTTAACTGTAGTAAAGATTAAAATGGGTAAAAATTGTTCAAGGAAATAAATTTTGTTAAAAGGGATCCTATTTTGATGAAAAAAACCGCTTTTCACGTAAAACAACGGAACATGCTGAAAAAGCCATTATCAGGAGAGCAAGACTGATCCTTTTAAATATCCCAGAGAGATTATGGCTGAAATAAATGAGGAATTTTTATTTATTGTATCCAGTAGAATTGTAGGAAGTCGTCTCAATGATGCTCAATTGGTAGGACGAATGAATCGAAAAACATCATTGCCGTCCAAAAGAAACATGAGAGCACGGCTCAACTTTGCTAAAGAATATTTAGAAAAGGACGTCTGAATTTGGAAAAGTTTACTTTGAGCGATGAAAGATAAATCGTGTTGGATCCGATAGCAAACATTTGTTCACARCAGGTGTGCCACAAAAGCAAGGCGGCGGTAACCGGATAGTTTGGGATGATAGTGAGTCCGGCGTGGAACCTTTTGTGGGTGAGTATAGATTGTAGAATGGACCAATTTTCATACCTCTTAAAAAATATGTAAATGATCGAAAGCACGCAACTAATAAATGAAGAATTCGCTCTATACCGAAAGTATTGACTTCATGCGCTGGCCAGCGAAAAGCCCCGATGTAAACCCCATTGAAAATTTATTGAGCGATATTAATATGCAGATTACTATCAAAAAAAATTAAAAATTTGTACTGCGATCGAGGAGGCGTGTACGCAATTCAGCAAAGTAGGTGTCAGATGTTAGTGAACAGTTTGCCCCGACGATGTCAAGCAATTTTGAAAAATTGTGGACACACTACAAATTATTAACGTTATGAGTGCTTTAAAGCAGTAACACTTAAAAGCGGCCTACTGTGTTATTAAATAACACTGAATAAAAAAAATAAGATTACTTCTTAATTTTTTCTATAGAACTTACTTATTCCATAAAAAAATAAAGAGGTAAATTTTTGAATAAAAAACTGGGATTTTATTCCAAGAATTTTTCATTTTATACAAACTTTGTTTGGCACAAAATTCAAGAAATCAGATAATAAATAAAAAAAATTAGCAAATTATTATTAGTAAACAAGTCAGTTACCTTAATATCTATACGGATATGACATCAGGCGACTAAGCAGCAACGGCCTGACCTCAACTCTCTTGACCCGAAACTATTCCTTCGCTAATTTACTTGTATGTTTCCGGTCGTATTCTTGCTTACACAACCACTTTAAAGGTGTATATTACTCAGCATATAACAGCATAATATTTTCTAATATTTCCACATACGTGTAATCCATGATTTCTTTTACAGATGGATCGGTCCAATGCTGTTGTACGAGAAACTATCTCATAGCATCACTTTTGGTTTCCTTAATGTATTCCGGATTATATTCAGTATTTGGAGGACGACGGACATATTGCCTAGACTCAGTGCCACCAAACAAAATTACCTTACATTCGTCTGTCCAAAAAATATTGTGGATCCGATAGCAAATGGTTTTGCATTTTCGTTCAGGTATCTCTGGTTAATTTTTGTAGGAGAGGGCAATTGCCATCATTTCATTAGAGAGCCTGAGTACGTCTTTAATTTATGTATCAGATTTCACATTCGTCGCTTCCGTGTTTTCTTCTATGAACTAATTAAAATAAGCCGAGCTAAATTTTACGAATTCCCATCGGTTTAATTTTTCTATACTTATTTCTTAATTTTTAAAGAATTTGTTTGACAATAAATGACACTCCTATTTTTTCGAACAGCGCAAATAGCGACTATGTGACGCAGTGATATTTACGTTCTGGCATTATTAATTTTTTGGATCAAATATTTTTTCCAGGGACGCTCCTAATATTTTGAACACCGCTCTATTTATAGTAGTTATTTAGCTAGTTATAAGTGTTATTAGCAAACTTTAGGTGAAGAAAATGTCATGCTACACGTTACGAGAGTAGAGAAAACTCTCTCACAAATCCCGCACTCGTTCGGAAGTTGTTAAAATTTTGAGACACCGTTTAAAGGATAACAACATTAACATTAGAAATAGAACTGCGCTGCAAGCGCTACTAGAGCCAAATCATGAATGTATGGTATGTACATATACAATATAGAATGGGTTAGGCTTTAAACTGTATATTTCGTTAATGTGAATAAAAGCTTTCAGTCTTCTTCGTCCTATTTGAGAGTGGTAGAGTACACTATACAATAAACTTCTTTTAGGGGATGTTTTTAAAAGCTCTAAAGGGTAAGGTGAAGAGCAATAGTTCAAAGTATATATGGCAACAGTTGCGAAACAACTGACAATCAAGTTGGAACTTCCCACGGTTAATCACTATCTGAGCAAAATCAAAGATTGAACAAAAGTGCCAAATAGCAATTCGGGAACTAAAACAATTCCATAAGCACATTTACAAAATACCGTTATTGTTAAAACGTATCTGAGGCAAACATAAATTAATGATTCTCAAATAACCAACCTTTCGCAAATACACCTGAATAATTAATATTTTAGTGGTACATCCACCAACAGGCGCCAATAATTTCTATAGTGAGTTTATAACCTGTAATACAATATAAGTATGATTTTCCGCTGCTTCATATGACTGCGGTGAGTTCTGAAATGCAATTGTGTGTTGAATGGCTTGGTGTGCCCAACTTTTGTGGTGTAAAAGCAAAAATTCGGGATATTTTAAGTTCAGTTAGTAATGAACTTTCAGTAAATGTATATATAAACATTAACAACTAATACTATTTTAATATTCCAAAGTTAAACTAATCATATAGATTTGTAAATAGCTACAATAAAATGTATGGAAAGTGAGATAAAAAATAGTACGAAAAATGATAATGTGATAATTCAAAAATCAAAAAATATGTATGTGTATATATACATTTGTCCATATATATTATGAAAAGTTAATAAAGTAATGATCAAATGAAAATGCTATATTATTGCGAGTTTTTAAAGCTGCACTCATCATTATATATATACGAGTACAATTTATGTATATATGTAGGTTGATATACATATATACAGCTGATTTGTATGTACATACGTAAAATTTGGACGAAAATCTTTTATGTCACAATTATACCGACCGAATTTGTAAGCTCTATACACTTAATTGTTAACGAGCAAGGGCATTGTCAACAGCAAATTTTGGTATGCCTATATTCTTAACAATAATTTGTACATATTATGCTTATCCTTTCTCTAATATACCGATTTCATTCACTGGAATACAGATGATGCGTCTTAGTGTTTGTTTGATTGTAATTGAAATAAAAAGACCAGTGTTGTATAAATAATATACTTTTATTCTGTTTATTATGTTCAAAATAGCATACCAAGCTTAAGTTTGTTATCTCAAATAACGACAAAGCTTTGGTTTTATTAATTTCATACTTTATTGCAGTTGAAACTACTTTCCGGCTCCAAGAGATAAAATGAATAACACATTTCCAGCATTTACCAAAATTTCTGATATTCCGCGAACGATTGCCCACATTTAAAAAGTGATATAAATTAGGCAAAAACATTGTCAGTTTATCTTAACGAATTGAATAGCTTGACCGAACCTCGCTAAAACAAATAAGGACATACTAACGACAATAATTAGTGTAACAACTGGTAGGATTATAACACACCAAGAAATATTACTCACAAATCTACGACTAGAAAGGAAGCAATGGAATTAGTATCTCATAAAATGTAATGTGAAATGCTATTGTGGTATACAAAATATAATAACCGTGCTCATCCTGAATTGTAATCACCAAATGAAAACATGAAGATTTTCATAATTTGATCGTACGAGTTTAAACATTTTTTATCATTCAAAAAGTAATATCGGAAAAAGTAATTTTGCTTAATAGTGGAGACAAATTTATATAAACGCCGCAAGTAATGGCGATGGAATGGATTACCGCGATGGACAAACGGTAAGTATCAATACATAAATAATTTATGGTTTCATGGACATATGAAAATTTATAATATACTCTTTGGTTGGTTAATTGACAATACAATAATAATCAACAATCTTTAAACGAATTTCACTAGAGTCATTCATTTTTATTAGGAGAATGTGTGAATTATTGGAGAAATAAACTCAATACATTTCTCAACATTGCAGTATTGGCGTAAACAATACTTAGTTAAAAATTGTCTCATAAATCATAATTTGGCGCATATCACTATCAATCTATCAATAATACTACGAACAAGAATACTTCCAGTCGAGATACAAAGATAATATTGTATTCTTTAATACAAAATTAAAAAAAAATCATCAAATAGTCGTATTTTAACAACTCTAATCCCAGTATAAAGCCATGTGTAGAAGTTCTCTGAGCCCCGTTCATTTCGGAGTGGCCAGAAACGATTCTTTTACATTCACACGACTTCTGGTCTTACACCAAGTATGCCACCTTATGACCAAAAATTGTTCAAATCCAACAAAACTATTCAATCTCTTAAATACCAAATATGTGGACCCCAGTATCTGTAGTTGACTTTTGACCGAAAATAACGGTCAATGTAAGAGATATACAATTGAAACTCAGAGAGAATCCCTTCTTGATAATACATAGTATATCTGTGTGAGTCCTGCAAGTTGCAAGAGTATAAAATATTCGACTGCGTGGTTAGTGTCCGATTTCGCTAATTTTCACAGCTGGACATTGGAATGTAAAAGGAATGCCATGTACCAAATTTTGTCGAAATCGGTCAATCGGGTCCCGAGTCCTATATGGATTTCACCAATAAGCTCACTTATATAATCTGGGTGGTAAAATTTAAGTCTCTGGTGTATGTAATTATTGATTTATCGTGTTTTTTTTATAATATCGTTATATATATTATATTAAGTGGTTTAGAAGATATGTACATTAAACTTGTTAGAAGGCGTGGTCACGCTCACTTTAAAAAAAATGTCGCCCACAGGTGTCACTTGCTACTGCGGTCCTCTGTACCAAATTACACCTTTATTTCTTAATTTAGTCCTTAGTTATAGCACTTTATATCTTTTCGGTTAATGGCGATTTGTGGGCGTGGCAGTGGTCCGAATTCGCTCATCCACGAACTCGATTTTTTTTTGTAATAATGAACATACCACCTTTAATCGAGATATCTCAATTTTAGTCAAGTAACCTTATATCTATCTCGATTAGTTTTAGCTGATACGCACAACCGTTAGTTGAACAAAACTATAATTAACTTTGTAGCAACTGGTTGCAAGAGTATAAATATATATTCATGTATATAATATATATGTACTAGAAATATGAATATATGAAATTTTTATTTATTTTTCGCCAAAAAAGTCTTCGCTTCGCGTATCTTCTTTCTAAAAATTTCCAAGCTTTTTTATACTCTCGCAACAAAGTCCTAAAACTAAAAGAGTCAGATATAGGGTTATATATACCAAAGTGATCAGGGTGACGAGTAGAGTTGAAATTCGGATGTCTGTCTGTCCGTCTGTCCGTGCAAGCTGTAACTTGAGTAAAAATTGAGATATCATGATGAAACTTGGTACACGTATTTCTTGGCTCCATAAGAAGGTTAAGTTCGAAGATGGGAAAAATCGGCCCACTACCACGCCCATAAAATGGCGGAAACCGAAAACCTATAAAGTGTCATAACTAAGCCATAAATAAAGATATTAAAATGAAATTTGGCACAAAGGATCGCATTAGGGAGGGGCATATTTGGACGTAATTTTTTTGGAAAAGTGGGCGTAGCCCCGCCCCCCCTACTAACTTTTTTGTACATATCTCGAACACTACTATAGCTATGTCAACCAAACTGTATAGAGTCGTTTCTTTTAGGCATTTCCATATACAGTTCAAAAATGGAAGAAATCGGATAATAACCACGCCCACCTCCCATACAAAGGTTATGTTGAAAATCACTAAAATTGCGTTAACCGACTAACAAAAAACGTCAGAAACACTAAATTTTAAGGAAGAAATGTCAGAAGGAGGCTGCATCTAGGCTTTTTGTAAAAAATTTAAAATGGGCGTGGCGTCGCCCACTTATGGACCAAAAACCATATCTCAAGAAGTACTTGACCGATTTCAATGAAATTCGGTATATAATTTTTTGTTAACACCCTGATGACATGTACCAAATATGGGTGAAATCGGTTCACAACCACGCCTGAGTATAAAATGTTCGGTGACACCCGAACTTAGCCCCTCCTTACTTGTTTGTATTGCATTTCTTGCAAATCCCTTAGTAATAAAAGTATGGTTAAGTATTCCAAGCCGAATTTAAGTTTATCTAGGTTACGGGTAGCAATTTGTTTTTGAAAACTCTAGGGTTTTGAGATTTACCAATTATTTAAAATAGAAATTCTTTAAAGTGTTGGCGCATGCTAAAAATTTTAACATTTCTTTGGTGTTCTTTCTTCCTGCTGTAGATGCCTTCTGAAAGAACATATTTTTATTTAATACTGCTTTAATCTGCGTTAAAATTTGCTTCGTGGGAAGGTTAATATTTCTATTACGTTCTCAAGATTTGTTCATCGATGGCTCCACACTATCTACGCATTTCGAATAATTCATCCAATCGTCACTATTTCTTCGATTTTAAATTTAATTTTTTATAGTAAAAACTGATGACTTTGGAAGTCCATATTTACGAAATATCGCTTTTGTTAAAAGCAAATTAATGGAATAAAAAAAAAAACTTAAGTTTATTTTGCAATCATTAGGCTTTCTAAACCGAATAAAATAAAACCATCCCCACGAAGAAAAGTACCAATGTTGGTTTAACGAAACCTTAATTTTTTTTTATAGAATGCTAAGTTAAAATTCTTTAAAATTTTTCGATGTAAAGTGTGTTGAAGATTATATATGTATGTATTCTCATTATGAATTAAAATAAAACAAGTAGCCCTTCCTTACTTACCTAGATGTAACCGAACATATTTTACTTAGTGTTGGCAATATTGGAAAATGTAGCAAAACAAGGAAACCTCATTGTTCCACGAAATCGTCAATGGATTACAATCAAATCGAAAATTAAATATAATACTCAATCGATTTCAACAATTTTAGTCAATACCACATAAAAATTAGAAGCTCTCTGGATTGCATTAAGGTATCTCACATATCATCACTATTTACATATATGGATTAAAATCAGCTGGATGTTATATTTGGTATGTGGGCGCTAAGTCGAGTGTTGATTCGATTCAACCAATTTTTGACACACTGATATAAACTAAAAATGAAGGTACTGGGTATTCTGGAATGTAAAAGTATCGGATGGAATTTCAAATTACGTTTCATAGGCGTTGTGGTAGTCCAATCACCCCCATTTTTGTACTATAATAGAGAATCATCAAAAGATCAAAAAGATGTTATGTATGAAATTTGGTTGATATCGGATCAGTAGTATAAATGTGGGGAGTGTCATGCACATTGTCCAAATTTGACACCAGCTGCTGTAATGTAAAATTTATTGTCTCTGATGTATTTACTTATTGAATATCGCAGTTTTTAACAAATCCGTTTTCATCCGATGTCACCTTTTTCACACTGTTGTAAGAAGGGTTAAGAAGATTAATTTGGGTGATATAGTTTTATCGGTTTATAATATATATGTATTAAACTCAATAGGAGGCGGAGCCACGCCGACTTGTCAAAGCGTTTGGAATCACAGCTGCTCCTCTTTAATATGATTCCTTATGTCAAATTTGCGTTTTTTTTATATAGAGATCAACTTTCAAAATATGAAATTCGTTGGGTAGTTGCCCGAATTACACATTTCGGTAAACAATGGTTGCCAATTTGGCACCTACAATACATTCGTCTTTAATATATGTATATAATCGAATACCAACTGTTTATTAACCCCATGTTATGAAAATTTATTTTAATACTTTTAACTTTTTTTTATGTACTTTCAGTCCTTGTGATCGCAATTTACGCGATGCTGAACTGATATCCTGTCGTCTGCGACGCGTGGAGCCACTGTGTCGTCTGCCCAGTTCGGCATTGCAGCAATTAGCCATGTGCGGCTTCTATGAGGATTTAGAAAAGGGGGTAACATGTAAGCTTAAGAACTAAAATATCTCTTTTAGTATGGTGTATTACATCAAGTTCATAGATTCATAGAACACACTCTGTATTTGCAAAGATAAATTTAAATAAGATTTCCTCTAAAATATTTTATTTTTTTAAATCTAATTTATATTTTTTTATTTATCATAAAATGTGGACTAAAATAACCCGCTCTTACAATTTGTTTTTGTCCTATAATATGCGACCAATCAGGCTTCAGTTCGAAAACACGTCACTGGAATAAAAAAAAACTGTTTGATATACTATACATCCATATGTACATATATGTATGCTTTGTGTGGCTTCTCTTTTATTGGTCTTGGCCTAAAAATCATGCGGTATTGCTCTTATCAACATGTTGCACAGTAGGTTTTGCCAACGAAGTTTATTTATATGATTATAAAATAATATGGATAGTTTTATCCGGTCCTTGCACTTAATACAGTATACATAATACATATATTCTTAAACTATTGTTTGAAAATAAGCGCCTACTTCTCATATAACACCATTGTAAATTCCATCGGACTCTTTCACTTTGCACTAGATACATCAAACGTCAGCGAATATATTATAAGTTAAATGTTATGAAAATAATCACTTTCTGATATAATGTCAACATACTGATATTCTTATTTCCATTATACCTGTCGATCAATATTAAAGATATTTGAACAATATTTAATTCTGTGTTGGAAATTGGTAAAATCGGCCGATAAATTTCGCCAGCCCTCTTATACAACACTAATGATTTTAATGTTTCTGGTAGCATAATTCGTTCAATGTGAAAGTTATCACAATACTGATTTACATACTGATTGACATACTGATTTCTACATCGTTGGTTGACTTTATGTCAAATCGATTAATAGTATGATTTGGTGCTAATAATGATGTAGTTGGTCCACAAGTCCCTAACATTTATATACCTAATATAATGATTTGCGATTTTTTCTGTTCCTAACTTGTTATACCCAGAACAACGTATAGTCAATCACGTTTAAGTACTTTTCGAAAATAAACGTTCGGATGAAACTGATGTAGCCAATTGTTAAGTATTTGAAAGTTACTGTACATAATTTAGGAAATTGTGTTTGTAAATCGTTCCACATTTTCACTGGATTTTCTGCTAACCTTACAAATGCTCGAATATAGTATTGGGATAGCTCATCTGACATATCCAACAAATTGTTTCTGTTTATCTTCCAAAATTTTAGTTTTGCAACTTATGATGGATGATCAGTGCAAATCCTAAAGGAATTTTCAGTTTTATCAAAACAATCTGGGGAGTCCATGTCCATCCCTCGGCTTCTGCAATATCATTAACCCTCATAATTCTTGTGTTTTGTATACTCTTGCAAACTTTTGCTATAGAGTTCCTAAAATTTGTATGTGGGCATGTGTTTTCATGAAATAATCATATGTAAAATGACGTCAGCCAGGAAGGTTCAAAACACTTGTTTGAGCTCTTCAACCGTTTAGAAATGTGATGAGGATGACAATATTTTATGAGCAAAAGGAAAAAAAGTAGGAAATATACTAATTTGAACAAATGAATTTTTGGAAAGCAATTATTTCTTATTTTATATGGTTAAGACTTAAATAATTTTTTAATAATGTGAGTTTAGCAGTTTAATGGTACTAATTTGTTCGATGACTGGAGATATTCCGTTTTGCCATCGTTCACTACAAGACCCATCTGCTTCGCTTCTTTATCCAGTCTGAAAAAAGCAGAACTAACGGAACGGATGTTGAGGACAATGACATCAATATCATCGGCGTACGCCAGCGGCTGTACACTCTTATTGAAGATTATACCTGCTTGATTAAGTACTGAAGCTCGAATTATTTGATGTTAGGAAGTTTAAATTTGTTTTGACTGACTGGCTTTTTCTTCGGCGCAACATATGAGTTTTGGACCAAACCAATTTAAAAATGTTGCACCTTTTCGTGAGCAATAACTGCTGTCAAATTTTTTTTTTTAAAGTTGGCATCACAAATAAAACTTTGGCTAAATATTTAGCGTAATTGATCAGCGTTACGAGCTGAATCGATTTAGACATTTTCGTCTGTCCGTTTGTATAAATGCGAACTAGTCTCTTGTTATGGAAATATCGATCTGAAATTTTGCACACATCCTCTTCTCACCATGACGATATTCTACGAAATTTGGCATAGATCATTGTCTAAGGCAAAGCTGCAATCTTCAAAGCAGTAGTGCAAATGGGACGACTATAGCATACAAATGCCATATTAACTGACCGATCAAAATAGATAAGAATATTTTTATACTTCTTAATGCTATAAAAAATTTAGAAGGATATTTCATATCAAAAACTATTTGCTTCTACTTTTCCAGTATTTCGTGCTGGTGAACAGGGTCGTTTTTGGTACGCCGTTCTAGGTGGGTCGCTTGAAGTTCGTTACCATGCTTCAGAGACAGATGCCAAAGTAAGTAAACGAAATATTTTACGTTTTATACATATATGTAGTAAGTTGTCAATCATATATGTACTATATGTAAACTCATGAAAAGTTTTGTTCATCTAACAATCATCAAAATAAGAATGTAAAAATTAACTCATTAATAAATTGCCATTTAATTTGTATATACTCTTATATACAATGCGTTTAGTTAGTTGGCTAAGCACGTTATTTCCTATACGCACGCTTAATTAAATAAACATGTTGCCCCTACGATGCTGACGCGAGCCTATGTAAAAACACTGCAGTGAAATTGTTGTATACAACTGTAAGGGTTTGTAAGCCAGCAATCGCGTTGGCCATAGAGGTGCATACATGCTTTGATTGGTGCCTGACTCCACTTACAGATGTTTAAATAGCTATGGCACACGTCGTAACACCGTCGTAATACTCGTGACTACTTCTACACACTACATATATACATATGTACCCCCTGGTGTATATATAATTAGTCATCGAAGCATACTTGAATGCTTAACTGCCCCGGTCTGGCAAATCAGTTGTGAAATCAAGCGTAACCATAAGATCACAATAGGAGTCTTCTATTAAATATGCGAGAAACAGAGTACATACGAACTATGCGAATCAAAAAGTTCTTAATTAAACGACGTTCGAATGTTGACTTCCCCTTTTATAGTTTTACAAATATTTATCTTTTACAAAAATAACACTACCAGATATACTACGAATATGCCGATTTAAATAAAATTTATGTAGTAACATTAGCATTTTAAAATGGGCGATAACCCCTTATACTCTCTATTTTACACAGTTTGAATTATTGTACAAAATGTAAATTATGTATTAATGAAGCTTTTAAGTTATGACACTATCATTCAAAAATGGTGGAAACTGGACTATAGCTTAAGTAGACCTCAACCACCTGCCCCTCAACATACAACGCTTTATAAGATAGTTATTTTAATAAAATTGCGTGAAAATATTTTCTATCGAAATAAAATAATTTTCGACAAATTCATATTTATATGTACATATGTATATGTGAATTCATAGATTTAAGAACTTTTATTGTTTAATTACAGACACCAGTAACTTTGTGCAATCTTAGTGTGGGCGCTACATTCGGGGAGTCCATATTACACGAACTACCAAGAGATAGTACTGTTGTCACGAAAACCACTTGTGAGTTGCTTCGTGTGGAACAACAAGATTTTCGACTTATTTGGGAAGTAAGTAAAATAATTATCTGCCTATGATGCTGTTTAGTATGAAATGATTGCGAAACGAGAAGAAAGTGATCAAAAATAATTATTATATTAATTTTATTTATAATAAATTTTGAAATTGGCCCTCTAAATCTAAATCCTTTACCACATTCGAAAGAAATTTCACAGATTCTTTCACTTTGAAAATTTCATAACTTATTGAATTAATTAAGAAATAACGAAAATACTGATTTTATTTTGAGGTTAAATGACATTGGAATCAGGCGACGTGTCATTAAATCGTATACACAAAGCTCAAATAAAAAGAAAGTCTTAAATATTTTTATACTCTTGCAACCAGTTGTTACAGAGTATATAATTTTATTCACTTACCTAAAACTAAAACTAAACGAGATAGATATATAGCAGGCTGGTATATATATAAATGATCATGATGGCGAGAAAAATTCATATCCGGGTTACTGCCTGTCTGTCCGTAAAAGCTGTAACTTTTGTAAAAATTGAGATATCTTGATGAAAATTGGTAAAAAACTAAACTCGCAGATACCGTAGTCGGACCATTGCCACGCGCACAAATCGCCATTAGCCGAATACCATAACTAAGCACTAAATATGGATATAAAACTGTAATTTGGCACAGATTATTGCGGTAGCAAGGGACAACTGTAAGCAAAAATTTTGAAAAAGTAGGTGTGGCCTTGCGTTCCGATAAGTTTAATGTTCATATTTATAGGATCCAGTGTGAAAATTGGACGATAGGCATGTGAAAATTGGACTTTTTGGTGAAATCACATATATCGGGACCGATTTCGACTAAATTTAATACGCAGCACTCTTCTCATATTCCCCTGTCACATGGTGAAAATGAACGAAATCGGACTATAACCATGCCTACTTCCCATATAACACAACTTTAACTCCACTTATTCCACTTAATTCTTTCACAAATCCTGTACACAAATCAATAAGGAATTAATATCATATAACGGGATAAAATTTTGCAGTAGTAATTCCTCTAAAGTATGCCACCTTATTAACCAAAATTGTCCAAATCCACCCAAATCTGTTCAAGCCCCTAGGTATCAATGTCTATAGTTGACTTTAGAGCGAAAGTATCGGAGAAACCTTTACTGATGATAGAAATTTTGTGAATCAAAAGTGGGTTGAATCGGGTCAATACTTCCCTAAGCCCACACATACCAAAGATTTTCGAACTTTCAGGTGACTTTATGCTGGATATGTCAGCCAATATTTGAGTTATCTATTTTTTAAGTATATAACATGTTAATAGTATGTGTTACTAGCAAAAATAGATAAAATCGGGTCAATCCTACCCCTAACGCTCACATATTGCATATAATGATTTGCGCGTTTCTAACAAAATTTATGTCGAATATGTCGGTCAGTGTATGAGTTATATATAGTATATCTATATATAAATTTGCTTGGATTCCATTCCTCTGGTTGAAGTTTTACACTTTAAAATACTTCCCGAACTTACCCCTTCCTTACTTGTTTAATTTGTTCTTTGAGTTCCTGGATACCCCAAATAATTTAGTCCTAATCGGTTTAGCCATTCCCATTTGTCAATATGAAAATCACTTTCATCGTCTTTATTAGGGTACGCTTACTCGGTTATAGCCGAAAATCGCTTTATTTGTAATAATTGAAAATATGTTGTTTTTGTTTTTACAGAAAAATAAAGAATTGATGAATGACATTATTACAACTTGTAAATTGAAAAATGGTAAGTTACATAATAAAGTATATAGTAATAATGGTATTTACATAAAAGTTATATACATAATAGTAGTAATATTAAAGATGTATGTCAGTTCCAATTAAATAGCACACCATAATAGATTTAATTCTAAAGTACCAAGAAATGATAGAAACATACATAAAAGTTGCGGAGAATTGCACATCAACACACTGTGATACTATACGTAAAATATAATTATTGTAATGGCTGGTTCACATACATCTTTTGCTTCGCTTTGCTTCAGACTTCGCTCTGACAAGCCTGTTGAGTTCTATTAAAGCTTTTGTATGATTTCGTTTACATCGAAACGAAAAAAGCGAAACAAAGCAATATTGGGCAACTTTCTTCTTTTCATGCTTTCACAAGCACAAAATTTGACCATTTCAATACTCTCGCAATAATTTGCTATAGAGTCAATAGTTCTGTTCACTTAATGGTTATTTGTTTAACCTAAAATGAGTATATTATATACATAAATAATTAGCGTGAAGAGCTGAATCGATATATGCGAATTAGTCCCTCAGTTTTTCAGATATCGGTCCGAAATTATGTACATCTCTCTTTGTCCTCAAGAAGCTGCTAGTTTATCAGAACAGCCGATATCGGACTTCTATTGCAAATATGTCATACAAATAGATCGAACCAAATCAAGCCCTTGTGTGGAAATATTTTTATTTGACAAGATATCTTCACAAAATTTGTCATAAATTACATGTAATTCATCCTTACTGGTTATGATGAATTTTGATGCCTCTAGAACTTTTGCCACTTTTCAATACAACAACCAAATTTGTTCAGCGCACTTACTTTGCTTCCGCCGTTTTTTTTTTTTTTTGTAAATTTAAGGCTTTATTGTATAAATTGTATATTACAAAATATTATTCAAAATATTGGCCGTCGCTAGCTATTACTTTTGACCATCTTTCTGTCAGCATGCGTATTCCGTGACGAAAGAACTCCTCATCTTTCGAGTCGATCCCAGTATCAATCCAATTTCTCACTTCTTCATAAGAAGTGAAGTGCTCGTTAGCTAGACCGTGTACCATCGATCGGAACAAGTGGAAGTCAGATGGAGGAACGTCTGGAGAATACGGTGGGTGGGGTAAGATCTCCCATTTCAGCGTCTCCAAATATTTTTTCACTGTGGCTGTTTTCCTTTTAGTGCTCGCCTCAAACGTATCAATTGCGGTATCGTATCGATCTCCTGTGATGGTTTCACTTGGCTTTAGCAGCTCATAATATATCACTCTCAGTTGGTCCCACCAAATGCAGAGCATGATTTTCTTGCCGTGAATATTCTGCTTCTGTCTCTTATACACATCTAGATGTGTATAAGAGACAGGACCTGATCCCACCAAATGCAGAGCATGATCTTGGCGAGGTGATTGTTTCGTTTTGCCGCCTTCGCTTAGGATTATCGTGGACCCATTTTTCGTCGCCAGTTACAATGCGATGTAAAAATTCCTTTCGGTTGTGCCTTTGAAGCAGCTGTTTATATGCAAAGAAGCGCCGTTCGACATCTCTTGGTTTCAAGTCCTAAGGAACCCAGTTTCCTTGCTTCTGAATCATCCCCATGGCTTTGAAACGTTTTGATATGGCTTGCTGTGTCACTTGCAACGATTCGGCCTATTCCTCTTGGGTTTGAAACGCATCTTGGTCGAGCAATGCTTCCAATTCAGCATCTTCGAAAATCTTCTCCTTTCCATCACCATGCCGGTCTTCGACTTCATAATCACCATTCTTAAAACGTTGAAGCCATTCGCGACATGTTCTTTCACTTAGGACAGCCTCACCGTACGTATCCGAAAGCATTCATTAAAAAGAAAGCAAATTTTCAAGCAAATTTTCGGCTCAAAAAGTGACATTTTCAGTTGAGAATAAATTTTGGATGCAAACAGATCTCTACAAATATTTTGTTGGGTTAATGTTGACACAAATGTCCAAGATCGATATAAAACGATTTAATCGACCAGTGCTTGACCCTAGAGACATCTATTAGAAAACGGCGGAAGCAAAGTTGTCGACCTATATATTAAGCTCCATTCATTGCACTAATCTGCCATATTAAATAGTTAGTTAAAAGAGGTAGTTCTGAGTAACTGTGTTCCGCTGGGGGAGTATTTTG
Organism: Bactrocera latifrons; assembly: GCF_001853355.1. Lineage (NCBI taxonomy): Eukaryota > Metazoa > Arthropoda > Insecta > Diptera > Tephritidae > Bactrocera > Bactrocera latifrons. The sequence goes on from NW_017537123.1 coordinate 43,517, forward strand.
AAGTAATTCAATTGAAGAACTAAGTTGTGTAGGGTAGATTACTTGTCGTTATGTTACTAATCTTTCACAGATGATGAATAAGAAGACTAAAATTCTTAAAGAAATAGATAAACCAATTGTAGAAAAAACTTGTCGGCGGGGCTAACTAGCCCTAACCTACCTAGACTAAGATAGTATGTGACATGATAATAGTTAATATAATATATAAAATCTGGTCGATACTACCCCAACTCCCATATACTACGTATAATGATTTTCGTTTTCTAACAAACCTTATGCCGAATATGTCGGTCAGGGTATGAATTATACATAGTATATGTATATATAGAGTTGTTTAGATTCCAATCCTATGATCTAAAGTTTAGTTTCCCAATGAACTACTCTATACATAAATATAATTTATGGTGTTGTTATGGCCTGTTTTTTAAAATTTTTTTCCGTTGAGGTATATGGTGGAGTGTACAAACAAATTTTTTTTCATCTGTTGGAGAAATGGCTGGGTGAACGAGATGCGTTTTTTCACTGGCTGACACGATTCCTCATGTTTACAGTTTGAGGCGTCCGCACCGAACGTCGAGCGGTATTATTACTTATGGGCCTTTTTCGAAACCTTCCATGGTGAAGTGGGTTTCTACATTAATTCTAAGGGTATAAGGGAACATAAAATGCAAAAAGAAAAAAATTGAAAAAGATTACCCTATTGACCCCTTAATAAAACTTTAATATCACTAATTTAATTTTTCTATATTTACATCTTGTTTCTCAGGGTTCGGTTCCGGCGTTTCACCAATTGCTTCGTCTCCAACTAAGCGTCCTCTAAGTCCAGATCATCCGAATCCGGCTTTACCTATTTCAGAGGTAAGGGCATTTTCCAATGTCACATTCAATATTTTTAATACTACATATATTTAACGCCGACTGATATATTTAAAATGCACATTTGGGTCAAATCGGTACATTTTTCCCAGATTGGTAACTAACTTTGATAATCGTGTAGTACTTGATCAGTGTAATAAAAGTATGAGTTGGAATGGTGAAATGAAAATAGTCGTGAATGAACTTACATCAAGTATGCCTCAGTACAAACCATGGAATAGGAAAATTAAAAATACAGAAAATGTATGGTTATAGTGTAACAAACTTCAATCGAAATCTATCAATATTAAGAAGAACCACTATCCGATTATCCTAAAGTTGCAAATTTGTGCGACACTGCTGGAAAGCAGTTCTGTTTTATCACCATCCTGTTGAAACCATTTAGTTCTTAGAAGAAATCAACCATTACATATACTTATCATATATGTATACATACATAACACTTTTAATTTTTCTTACATTGATCGTATGATTTACCACCATAACCATGTTGCAATTATTCATCAAAGTTATCTGTCTTCACCAGTCTCCAAGTTCTACTATGAGTCGAATGGGATGGGCCTTGCGTACACTCCTTATTGCTGACGGTTCAAGTTGTCTCAAGGATAGAAAAGTAAGTTTGAGAAAATATTTTGAATGTGTTAAATTATATACAAATGCATTACGTGAAATGTGTGGTGATCTCATATAAACTTAGATTATAAACAACTAATTTACTCGACTAGAAAATTAAATTATTAATTAATCCTAAAAAAACTATACAAAAATATAACTTTATTTCATTTTCTAAATATAGTATGTATCTACGTGCTATCATGATTACACCTAAACGGATGTACATATGTAATATTTACACTCATTTACTCTTACAGGTAGCTGGTAAATTTATTCGTAAATGTGCACCAGGAACGGAATTAGTGGATTGGCTGTTGAATTTGTCATCTATTGTTCACACTCGAGCCCAAGCTGCTGGCATGTGGCAAGCGTTGCTTGAAGAAGGGGTTCTATCCCATGGTTAGTCTGCAAATACACACAGAAATTTTTATTTTTAATAACAAGTAAGGAAGGGCTAAGTTCGGGTGTCACCGAACATTTTATAGATTAGAGTAGATCAATTTGTGTACTTTGAGTATTGCATTGTATTTTAATTTATTTTAATTGTATTGAAAAGTTATAATCCGGTCACGACAATTTTTCCACAAGGGATACCTCAGCTCAAATACCGTATATGTGTAAAGTTTTATTCCGCCATCATCATTGGTTCCTAATGTATATATTATACAGAGCAGCCATCAGAAGGAATTCAAAATAGCGTTATATTGGACATTTCGTACATGTCATCAGGGTGTTAAGAAAATATTATATACCGAATTTCATTGAAATCGGTCGAGTAGTTATTGAGATATGTTTTTTGGTCCATAAGTGAGCGACGCCACGCCCATTTTAAATTTAAAAAAAAAAATCCTGGGTGCAGCTTCCTTCTGCTATTTCTTCCGTAAAATTTTGTGTTCTGACGTTTTTTGTTAGTCGGTTAACGCACTTTTAGTGATTTTCAACATAACCTTTGTATGGGAGGTGGGCGTGGTTATTATCCGATTTCTTCCCTTTTTGAACTGTATGTACAAAAAACTTACTAGGAGGCGGGGCCACGCCTACTTTTCAAATAAACTTACGGCCAAATATGCCCCTCCCTAATGCAATCCTTTGTGCCAAGTTTCACTTTAATATCTTTATATATGGCTTAGTTATGACACTTTATAGGTTTTCTGTTTTCGCCATTTTGTGGGCGTGGCAGTGGACCGATTGTGCCCATCTTCGAACTTAACCTTCTTATGGAGCCAAGAAATACGTGTACCACGTTTCATCATGATATCT
>NW_017537123.1:46322-290343 GCF_001853355.1 Bactrocera latifrons
CCACTCGTCACCCTGATCACTTTGGTATATATAACCCTATATCTGACTCTTTTAGTTTTAGGACTTACAAACAACCGTTATGTGAACAAAACTATAACACTCTCCTAGCAACTTTGTTGCGTGAGTATAAAAAATGGGGTTTCCTAAAAGGTGTGGAGCTGTTGCAATCGATCCAAATGGCTTTGCTTGATTTTTATATAGCTTTCTTTATTATATATAGTCTTTGTCCAGAAAGTAATAGGACTGAGTCGATTTAAAAAAATTTATTTAACCAATCGTTACAATTCTTTAAAAACTTTCAATATATGTAGGCTCTGAGCAATTAAACGAATACTAAGTCGACGGTACCATTGTCGGTGTTTGTCGAAGTCGCAGGTCTCCTAATATGCCTATATGTATAATTTATATATAAATTTGTATATGTACATATAGTATATATTTGTTTGATAAGAGGTAAGTCTTTCTTGAACTTTCATTCACACACACACACACACACACACACATATGTATTTAAATTTTTATAAATACTGGTATACTATAATACAATATTTTTACGGTTTCAGTGAATAAAGAGCAACCCTTTAAGGATAAATGTTTTTTGTACCGTTTTCGCGTTGACGAAGATGGCAGTGCTGGCAGCTACTCAACGACCGAGGATACTAATGCAGCTAATGAATATATTCGTGAGTCTCTGAGCACACTTTTCCAACGTGGGCCAGATGCAATACTGCGAATGATTTTACGAAAGCCGTAAGTACATGCATATGTACTATATATACATATGTACACATCAAAGTGTAGAATTAGTTGTTACACACTTACACACATTCATTTATATACGTGGGCTTGGACACTTCTAGCGTTGTGAAGATGACTGACAGCTTCATTATAAAGTTTTTATTATTTAACCATAAATTTCGAAACTTTTTGGTGAGTGAGCTGTAGGTATCAGTGTGGAATACTGTAACTTTGAAAACTAGTTTCGATCTCTAGCGTTGAAATTTCATTGATTATAATTTTTTAAATCAAATATGTACAGTTGAACTTCTCTAGCTCGAATCAACATAATCCACAAAAAAGCTTCGAGTTAGAGAGACTTCGAGTTAGGGAAGCTCAGCTGTATCTCCACGTCCCAATCAGGAAAAGCGCAGTAGCCAATAAACGAGGCTGGCACCGCTTATTACAATATACATATGGATATTGCTTCCTTGTATATTTGCTTTTATCTTTCTTCGAGTTTATAGTTAATAACATCGTAAATATAAACCCTTAAAATAATACGAAAGTATTCACTTTTACATCATTATACGAATGCATATACACTAGTTACCAAATGAAAGTATACCAATATGACTAATATAGCGTTTGTGGTCAATTTTGGAATATATTATATAAAATAATGAAAAGCAGGCGTACAAATTTGAAATAATTTTTCTTAGAGACGAAGCGTCAATAAATTCCAATTAAAATATTAGAACCAAAATTTTTTCTTTCTATTCCTGGAAAAAGATATATTAATTTATAATTTGTTACTCAAATACCTATGTAAATATAATATTATGTATGAATTAATAATTATTTATTTTAATAAATCTGCATTGAAATAACGTCTGCGAAATTTATACTTTCATTTGATGCCTAATGTATTCCTTATAGTATGTATGTTTTTGGACGCTTGCAACTGTATAACTTATAACAATAAATATTAATTTCAGCTCACACGAACGAACTCCTGAAGAACTTGAACTGATTTTTGAGGAGCTTTTACACATAACAGCGCTTTCACATTTGTCGACAAGTATTAAACGTGAACTCTCCTCCATTATCGTTTTTGAATCGCATGCACAAGCTGGAACAATACGTAAGTAATTTAATTGCTATTCGAACTTATTCATGGTCGGGCAATGGAACGTCTACTCCTTCGTCATCATTTGGGGAGTCGGGTTTGATATATCCTGGATAAGAAGGCTGGAGAAGTGTTCTCTCCATAATTTTAGTATGCTCCTCCCATCAGTTACTATTCTACAAGAGTATGCTCCAGTCTTGAAACCTTCTGTTAGTCGTCGCATTTCAACACTACCCCTGTCGGCCAGCGTATCAAACTCTTCATACTCTCTCTTTTCTGTCTGCAAATGCGTCTCGTTTCCCTCTTCAGCTCTCGGTATCTATCCCATCCCGCACGTGGCAGTCTGTTTTCTCTCCACTGCGACACGGCACTCCTCATCATATCAGCTGTTCTTTCGCATTTTCCGAAAACCAATGGTTTCGTTGCAGCTGTACGCAAGAAACTTTAAATGCCGTCCCACAGTTCCTTTATATCGTGTTGCTGACTAGTGCTCTCATAGAGCAGGAGTGCAAGTCCAGTAGTAAATCGTTCGGCTGTCTGTTGTGATTGCAGCTTTTCGACGTCGAAACTTCCTTGTGTTACCACAAGAGGCAAGTGCGTATATTGGCTGCAACAAGATAGTGGTTCAAGTCGATGTTAGGACATCGGCGCGTACGCACATCTAAAACACTGGAATCGTGTATTCCGTCTATCACAACGTGATAGATCTGGTTTGTGGCTTTTCGATCCGGAGACAGCCAGGTAGCTTGATGAATTTTCTAATGGTGGAATCTAGTACTATAGATAACCATATTTTGGGCCCGGCAGAAGTCGATCAGCCTAACCCCATTTGGAGATGTTTCATTGTGGAGTCTGAATTTACCGACTTCGTGCCAAAGATATTTTCTTTGCCCCGCCCTGGCGTTAAAGTCCGTAAGCACGATTTTGACATCGTGGCGGGGGCAGCTCTCATAGGTGCGTTCCAAGCACCTTCCGTCGGGAGCGTGGGCACAAATTAGCGATATTGAAGAACTTCACATTGATGCGGATTTTGAAACTCATATTTGCGCTTTTTTATATGACCAGTGAAGTAAATGCCATCGTATTTCTTTGACGGCAGTATTGTCAGGACGAGGACAACAACCAGCTGGGCAGCGGCACCTTCTCAATTAAGGGACCGGACATTACAGGTGCATGCCCTTAAATCATAATCCTTAACACGTTTGCAGGGTTCGTCATCAGAAGGGAGTTCGCTCATCCGATGCTGACTTCTTTTTTTTTAATGGTTGTGGTTTTTACGTGGTGGGTCCCACAGCGCACAACCCTGTGGAGGGGAGGTTAGGCCTTCAAAAGAATATGTTCTAGCTACCCAAAGGATACTTGGGCAAAGACCGGAAGTCGTGAGCTGCTTCAGCCTATGTAAAGGAATCGCTTCTGACTACTTCCAAATTAATGGCATTCAAATAACTCTCCTCACTTGCGTGAAGTTCTACACATGGCTCCATCCTTCAAAGTAATTATATTATAATATATGTATAAATTGCGGGGATATTTAATTTTCGGCTTATAAAATTATTTGTAAAAAAAAATAAAAGTTGATTGAAGAAAGTTGTGAAGTGTAGGGCTCCTTAATTTTTATATATTTCTTTGGTTACAGTATTTAATCAAGGTGATGAAGGTCGTTCATGGTATATATTGCTCAAGGGATCTGTGGACGTGGTAATACACGGGAAAGGTACCGTAGCTACTCTTAAGAATGGTGATGATTTTGGTAAACTCGCATTAATAAACGATGCTCCCAGGTAAGTTTTCCATTTTCTAGGATTTGTTACTTTTATTTCTAATACAACAAAGATAAAACAACGAAGGCCATTTAGCGAAGAAACTAAAATGTATAATAATGAAAGGGAATATCATTTCTTTGTCAGCATGTTTCAGCATTTATACTGTTTATTTTATTTCTGTTCGAAAAGTAAGAAATCTCCATAGCCTACTTGGAAAGACAAAATATAAATAAAACAATAAATATTATGTATATGCATACATATGTATATGTATGTATGAATGTATATCTATATATTTTGATGAGAACCAAGCCCGTTTGAATCCTCTTAGAGCAGCAACAATTGTCTTAAAGGAGAATAATTGTCATCTTTTACGCGTTGATAAGGAACATTTTAATCGTATACTGCGCGATGTAGAGGCAAATACGTTGAGACTTCAAGAACACGGCAAGGATGTTTTAGTGCTCGAGCGAGTGGCTAAGCAAAGAGGCCAGCATTCAGCATTTAAGTAAGTTCTAAAAAATTAACGATTACATATATGTATGATTATGACGTTTTACTGACAACTGCTCGTGATTAAACTTAAAACAAAAATCGTCTAATATACGTCATAATTAGCTTAGAGTTCAGCGAATTACCATTTGAGTCACATTAATATCTTTAAAAATTTCACAATTGGATGCTTCATAAATTTATTAATGGATTTAAATTTCATTTTAATGTTTACTTTCTACTATGAAAGAGCAAAGATTATTTTGACCGATATCTTCTGTTAAATAATGTTTAACTTTTCTTTGGCTGTATCGAAAGTCTAATATACCATTTTATATATGACCCACTTCCTTTGGATTAGTGATCAAAGTACCGCCGCCACAGTGGTATCATTAATAATAAATTGACTGCAATAGTAAAAATATATTGATTAACTCTTCACCTCTGATTACTACAACCAGGTATACGGTAATGTCGGGAACTCCATCAAAGATGTTGGAACATTTATTGGAAACACGGCTCGGAAATCAAGTGAGCGGTTTGGATCCTTTTTTGGACGATTTCTTGCTTACACACATAGTTTTCATGCCTGTTGTGCAGCTAGTGGATGAACTGGCCAATTAATATCCTTTTGCAAATAAAAACATAAACGCAAAGTATTACTACTTATACATACTTAAATAGTTACTATATATGGATTTTTTACTTTATTTATACAAACTCTTAATTCAGACTATTGTCGCGATGGGTTATTTTAGTTATTATATAACACAACTGTCTATGACCTTTTACTGACAAATGCTCGTGATTAAACTTGAATGGAAAGGTAGAGTTCAGATGAGAGTTAATCATCAGCTGAACAGACTGTAATTTCTCCAAAGTCCTGTCATTAATGGCAAAAGCTTTCTTATTTTCAGGCCACAGAATCAATCACATAGCCAAAAATTATTATATGAATTAAATAACTAAAAATTAAAGTTATTTGTTTTAACGCAAGGAAACAAATAGAATGTTTGGATTTCATACATACATATGTACGTACATATATACAGCTTCAAGCTGCAAAATGGATGAACACTATAATTTCAGTTTAAAAAAATTCGAACAGGTAGACAAAAAGTTCTTAATTATATAATGAACAGACAGGAATTACTAAAATTTTAATATGGATACGGATTTTGTAATCTTTTCTCTTTTTTAATTGGCTTATATTTCCACTCGTTTTGTTCTGATAATCTCTTTTAATATTTTAATAATAGTATAATGTTAAAGTTAGTATTCCTTAACTACTATGCACTTTTCATTGCGACTCGAACAATGGTTCGCAAACCCCAGAGGATCGGGAATATATAATTAACTTCAAGAAGCGCGTTGTACAGTTCATGCAAAAATGGGTGACGGCCGTGCGGCATGCAGCATTCGAGGAATCAAGTGTCTGTGATTTTATTGAGGTTCGACAAACATTAATATGTCAAAATTACAATTGTCTGTCCAATAAAAATAATAATATATTAACAAAATTCTATTTCATTTAAAAGGAGTTAGCAACTGAAATTGAGGCTGATCAAGAACTAAGTGAAGAAACTAGCATTATACATAATGTTCTTACACAAATGACACGTTACCAGGAGGATCGTAATCAAAACACTGGGCAGAAATGGAAGCTACCACCAAATGGACAACCCATATGTTTATTTAGCGGAAATGCTACGCCCTCAAAAACTATTATTCGTCCCGATGACGATAGTATGTTATATGGTTTCTTATCAATATAAATTCTTTCAATATGTAACTTGTTATAGTCATATTTCGAGTATACTGTGCCGATCACACATACTGCACTTTAAGATTTCCACTCCATACTACCGCCGGGATAATAAAAGCCTGTGCTGCCGATAAACTACAATTAAACCGAGGGCCTGAAGATCTAGTACTAATCGAAGTAAAATCGAACGGAGAGCGCTCAGTCTACAAAGATAATGATGTTAGTATTCCCACTAGCCTCAGCCTGAATGGTCGTCTTTTTGTCTCAGCGAAGGATCACCTGGATGCATTGGTAATAAGTGTATTTAATAATAAATAATTTATATAAAGTAAACACTTAAATTTCTTTCTAATAACTTTTTAGACACCACTCCCAGAACAAGAAGGACCAACTGAAGGCATAGACATTGATTTGGAAATATTGAGCACGAAAGAAATAGCGTACCAAATGACACTTTTTGATTGGGATCTGTTTTGGGCAGTACATGAGTATGAACTTCTGTATCAAACATTTGGGAGACATCACTTTGGAAAAGTGAGGAGAAAACTTTATTTCAATGCTTAAAATCAGTACATTTACAAATGAAAAATCAATGAAGCACAAGAAATAATCTTTTTCATCTATTAATTTTAATTTGAGGAGATTTGCTATTCAACCAAACAACGTACATTTCTATATATTTTATTAATTCAATAGTATATTTGTTGTGTATACGAAATTAATCGTTCTTTATGCATTATAAATTTATAAACTCGAATTATTTTTTTTACTTATTTAAGATAACCGCCAATCTAGATGTATTTCTTCGTCGCTTTAATGAATTGCAATTCTGGATCGCAACGGAAATAGTGTCTACCAGCAGCATGTGTAAACGTGTTGGATTATTAAGAAAGTTCATCAAATTAGCTGCCTAGTAAGTCAAAGTACTCTTAAATATAATCTTATGCTAACATCCGCATATACCTATAAAGGCCCAGCAAGAAAGTGCTTTAGTACCAAATTGTTTCCGTTTTAAGGCACTGGAAACTATTATTTCGGCTTCAGCTAACAAATTTAACTTTGCGAAATAATGAACTATTTCCTCGCCCGATTTTTTTATAGCTGAGAACTAGACCTAGTGTTGCTAGGAAATTATAAATATCGTTAACCCAGGAAAACACGGTGGATTGATATCTTATATAGTTGCAATAGATTTATGAACGAAGTACAAGCTATTGGTAGCAAAATTCCTCTTAACAATTCACCACTGGACGCTATAAATATGTATATATTTATTCAATCAAATTATTCGATATCGTTCCAAATTTATTTACGGCAATACGGATTTTGCTAACTTGTCGACTGCTTATAGAGCGCACAGTCAATAAAGAATGGTAGACTCGGTAGGACCGGCCCTGCGCTTTTTATACTCTTGAAATATTTTGCTATAAAGTATTGTTCATCTAAATTTTGTTGTCAAGGCAAAATAGGCTTAGCAGAGGCGGAGATTTTCGGATTTGCCTAAAGCTAAAATTGTTCGGGCCGGCCCTGCCCTTTTTATACTCTTGCAATATTTTGCTATATAGATGAACAATATATCTAACTCAGACTGTCAGTCTGTCGTGCAAGATGAAAATTAAGCAAAAATTAAGATATCGTAATGAAAATTGGTCTTGCGTTCCTTAGGAAAAAAGTATGAGTTTGTAGACGGGCGTAATCGGACTACTGTCACACCCATTTTATAATGTTCCAAACCTAACCAATAAATTAATATAAACCACTCCCAGTACAGTTAAAAACTAGCAAAAGTGTAATAAATCAATAACTAAATAAGCCAGAAACATTAGCTTGGGACGCAACCGACCGATTTCAAATAAAATTAGTAGGTGAAATTCTTCATAATGTCGCCATATGACCAACAATTTCTCAAATCCAACCCAAACTGTTCAAACCCCTAATTACCGAATAAGTGTACCACAGTATCTATAGTTGACTTTTGACCGAAAAAATTGGTTAATGAATGGATATATAGTCCAATTGTAATTGAGAGAGTCTTTCCTTGACAATAGATATTCTGTGTATAAAAGATAGGTTGAATCGGGTCAATACTTCCGGGTGATTTTATACCGCATATATCGGGCAATATTTATATTTTAATTATGATATTCAGTTTGTGGGAATAACAGGGAGCTACTGTAGATTTTTTAGCTTTTTTCTTATTTCGTTGACCGCTCTGATATCTGCGAAATCACAGAATGCTCGATGCACAATGTATTAAGATGTCATCTGTTGACTTTTCTATGTTGGAAAACTTGGATGATAAGCCGCGAAGAATGTATCAATCGAATGATATAAGATATTGAACAAAACCCACTGTACTAGTCCTAAATTGATATTGAAGCTATCACCAACTCGGAAGAATTTGGTGCAATTGTTCTAGTTCTTGATCTCTGTATCCGTCTATCCAGTTTGCGTTTTCCTGCAAGAATATATATGTATATGTACTACTGTGATCAAATTGAAAGGTGAATTGTTAATTTATACTTCGCGTGATTTTCGAATCGATAAATTGGTAGTACTGTACTGTACTGTTAGTCGCATCTATGCTAAATTTCACGTCAAATTTAATTTTTTTTTTTTTGATACGCGTGGTTTTTTGAGACTCTCTTCGATTTTTACTATGTCTGAGTTTATTGAACAAAGAAGTGCGATAATGCATGCTGCATTGGTTATTCGTGATCATTTTGCCACATTTTCAACTAATATCGTGCCGCAACTACCGCATTCCCCCGATTTACCGTCGTGTAACTTCTTGCTATTCAACAAATTCCCATGACCACAACGAGGATATAAAAGCTAAATCGAAGAAGGCCCTGATGGCAATCACGACGGAGGATTTTTCCAAGTTCTATGATGACTGGAAAATTTGTTGGCATAAGTGTATTGCAGCGTGAGGGGATTACTTTGAAGAAGTTGAAATGGGCAAAATTCATCTTTCAATTTGATCACAGTAGTATATAAATGTATCCGATATATATTATTATATACTATATTATAATAAATTATACATAGCTGCAAGGAATATCAGAATCTGAATGCTTTCTTTGCCATCACTATGGGCCTTTCAAATATTGCCGTTTTGCGCCTCACGCAAACCTGGGAGAAAATACCTTCGAAATTTCGAAAACTCTTCCAGGAATTCGAAGCTCTCATCGATCCTAGTCGCAATCATCGTGCGTACCGTGTTTATGTAGGCAAACTGCAACCGCCAGTAATACCATTCATGCCACTCTTACTGAATGATATGACTTTTGCCCATGAAGGTAATAAAACTAGTTTAGAAGGTCTAGTTAATTTCGAGAAAATGCATATGATGGCGCAGACTATGCGCACCATTCGCTTCTGTCGTTCACGGAGTTTAGGTAAATTACTTTTATGGGATATCTCAATTTGATTTTTAAACATTTCTTTTAATTTAAGGACTGGAGCCACCATCACCAAAGAGTGAGGGAGAAGTCCGGTCATACATTAGTTGCCTCCGCGTAATTGATAACCAGCGGGTTTTGACAGCTATGTCACAAAAAATTGAACCAATACGCAAAGTATAAAGTAAATAGTGTTCTCGACACAACTCTTACATTACCTGTTAACTCATATCCATATTTATTCAAGCTTTTTATTAATTATGCTTTAAAGTAAAATACTAATACGTAACACTAACAAATATATAATACCTAATAGGGAAATTATATGTACATACATATGTGCATTTGGTACTTATTTAAGTGGTGCACTAAAGCTTAAATGAGTCCCAATGTTGCATATTTATAAAGGCACTATCGCACAATTAGTAAAAATATACATACATATTCTTCTTCTTTACTGGCGTAGACGCCACTTACGCGATTATAGCTGTGTTACATACATAACAGAACAGAAGTAAGCTTAGAATTTTCGTTTTCATTTATTGCAAACAAATTAAATTTTATTTACAATAACCCAATATAAATCTTATAAAAACCCTTCAAATATATCTTATGTTTGATGTATGGTATATTTACCTATATTACAGCCAAATTGCTTTCATTTTAAAGTTGAAATAATTGTTTTATTTTTAATCAAAAACATTGAGTTGGAAATGCAATATACAAAAAAGAAAGTCAACATATTAACGATTTTCTGACATTTTAAAAAGATGTTCGCCATTATCGTTTATGACTTCTTCTAGACGTCGTGGCCTGGAGTTTACCAGCGAATGAATGGTGCCAATTTTTTCTATTCATCGATTATGCAGCCCCTTAATTCTTGTGAACTGACGAAACTTGTGTTGTTTGCATTGACCAAAGGTTCTCTACTGGATTCAGATCAGGGCTAAGAGCTGGTCAGTTGAGGGTGTCAATTTGTTTGGATTCCAAAAACTATTTAGATTTCTTCGACCGATAAATCGCAGCGTTATCCTGCTGAAAGATGAACTGAGGATCTACTAAATCTTTTGTGAGCGTCACCAGAAGTTGATGCAACAGTTGCAACTCTGAGTTCATTTTGGTAGAGACGAAGCATATTTTAGTGGCTCTCCTATAGTTTAAACCTGTCCAAACCATAAGAAACTCCCGCATCATGGTTTACTCGGATTTCTCCTCTTTCTTCGTCTGCTAATTGGTTTCCGCACTGAATTCTTGCAAAGCACAAAACAATCAAAAAATATGTATATAAAAATAAAAAAATCTTACTTTTACTACATTTTTTCCACACAAACGGTTTCAGTTTTCGATTGCAATATCATGATTGCCTTTATAATTATTTCGCACTGGCTTAAACCAAAATAATATTATATTTATCCGTTATTCTGGATAAACACCATCAAAATAGCCCGAGGAAAAAACAAATAAGAAAAATTATAAATTGCAAAGCAAATTATAATGAAAGTTTGTCACAGGATTTATTTGTTATTGTCTCAACATTAACTTTATTTTTACTGTTTTTTTTAAGAAGTTTTTTATTTGTTTATTTTAACTAAACACAATGTTAACAACCGAACTTTATAAGTAAACGAAGTTTTAAAAAATGTTTGTTTTGTATTATTTATGTACGTATTGGTATATAACATATTCTTTATCGGTATTTTGTTAAACCGTTTGTTAACATAATATAATAAAATAACTATATACATAGATACATACATAATATGTACACTATTACTGTACCGCGATGATCTTCGTTTCGGTTGTGAAAAAAAGGAAAACCCCAATTTTATCTGATATACTTAAGTATGTACATACATACGTATTCGATGCATTTTGCTTTTGTTACATTTTGAAATTTTTCGGCAATCATATCGTCCAAAATATCTTTTTTTCCAATTTTCACAATCTGTACACAAATGCTACCACGAGTTTAATCATTAAACTATTAAATATTTTCTTTAAGTATAAAGCTAACAATTAAATCTACAAATGCATGTACCAAAATTAAGAAATTAAATTGCGCATTACAATAATATATTTTATGAAGAATTTCTGTTAATTTTTTTCTTTATAATATTTTGTTATCATGAAATATGCTGTCTCTTATACACATCTAGATGTGTATAAGAGACAGATACTATACATTCGTATACATATATTAAAGACTTTAGCATATACTGTAGAGCGATATCTTCGTTACTTACAAATGCGTTAGTTCGTAATTACATAAACACCAAAAACCAAAAACTATAAAATAAATAAATATACTTATTGACTCTTATACACATACCAGATGGTACATAAAAATGTATGTTAGAATTATCATTTAATTAAAATATTTACCACCATTTATAGCTGTAAGAAATTTTATTAATATATGAAAAACTTTAATAAATCTACGTAAGCTACTTTTCTTCGATCTATTAAAATCAAAATATTAGGGAATCACAAAAAGTCTGTAGATTGGTAAGCAATTGTCACACTTGTAAATTACAAAGGGATTAATAATTTCATATTCTCTTCAGAACATTTACAAAACTTTTTATTCTAAAGCAATTTATGTTTATATTATATCAGTACTAAGAGTCTTAAGTCTTAGATTTACAGAAAACCTTAAAAAGCCAAACACCCAATGGTTTCTTAAAAACGAATTTTGTATTTACAAATATGTAAATTTAGATCATTTCAGTTTGCATTGACATTTCTAAATATAATATATAACACCAAACCGTAACACACACCATAGTGACAATGAAAATTTGTATACAAAGGCCTTTTATTACTTTATCTGTAACAAATTTCAAATGTCGTCCATTTACCATTAAGTACTATTAACCAATAATAAATGTATTTACATAAAATCAAATACTTAAATTTCTCCAAGAAAGTCGGATAATCTCTAGTACCTATGTATATTATTATTTAAAATACAAATTTACAAAAAGCTTCAAGTTAAGGTAATTTACTTTTCTCTCGAACAGAGTAATACTAAAATTGTTATTTAACATCGCTGATTTTTCTATATTTTATTAATATATTCGTACACGCCTTTATACAAAAACTAAACATTTATTACGAACAATTTAGAGTAAATTAGCATTAAATTATGACAGTATAAAGATAGATGTTAATGTGATTAGATTTGACAATCTTAAAGTTACATAATAAGATTAGAAACTACATTTTACTTGTAATAATCATCGATAATATATAACGTATATTAATGTGTCCCAAAACTATTGCAACAAAAGCGCATTCGAATGTAATATATTCAAGCATATACATAAAAAATTATGCTGACTGTTGTATACTTCAAATTAACATACCTCAACTACGATCCAAGAGACATTAAGTACCAAATCAATTGAAAAATATGCATATATTTTCTTTTTAACCGAAAAAAACTCATATAATCGAAAGATAACTATTTCGAGTTGTTGTTATTGTTGATGTAGCGGATTACATATGTATGTATGTCCACTCCATTTGCGGGAAACTCAAATTACATACATCTTTATTTCGACGGAGTTGAAACAAATGGAGAGGGTGTTTAGATGAGTTGGCTTAACTTGGTTCAGTACATATGTATGTCAGAGCCAGTTTTAAAAAAGTGGGAGGTTATCCTACTGCAATATGCAGAAAGAAAATGCGCGAACCAATGTGGTATGCCCGTATGGGTAACACAATAACATACATACATATGTAGATATGTATGTACATGTCGGTATGTCTTAATTAATGAATGACAATGCACCTGCTGGTCTTTGGTACACATTTGATTTAATAAGGCATTCTCTTTTAACATATGAGCATACATATGTACACACATATAATTAAAGATTTGTAATTATTCCTTTGTTAGAAATTAAAAATTTATTAAAGATACATTTATATGTAATATTTTATTAAAATATCTCATAAGTCAACCGGATGTACACAAATCATTCTATTGAAAAAAAAACCTGGTCCAAAAACTATTAGAGCTACACCTATCCCTATAAGAACAGTAACAGTCATCTTGCTGGTAATTTGACAGTCAAAGCTGAACAAATTTTGTCAGTGCACAGAACAAAGTTTCTATCATTTTCTTAAGAACCTTGTGGAAAAACTGATGAAAACAATCAACTGCTCATTCTCATGCCTTTTTCTGAGTCATTGCTGACTAATAATCCATCTAAGATAAAAATTGTCCGTAATGCCTGAAAAGCTGTCATAGCAGCAACTTGACAATTATGACTATAAATCCATAAATCCATCACAAGTAAAAATTCTTAATTCTTCAAAATATGGAATTAAACATTAAATTATTATGAAAAATAATTTTGCTGATCCCTGCGTTCGGCTTTCTTCAATTCTTGGATATTTCAGAATACAAAAATGCCTATATAAAACTTTACAAATACTATAATATTTTTATTTGAAACTTATTTAACTCACTTATTTAAATTTGAAAATTCCTCTCTTTCATAGAAATGTATATTTTGAACACAAAAGCTACATAGGTATTTCGAAACTTCTCTAATCTCCTAAGGAAATGTGTGCTGCCTCCTTGGCGTACAAAAAACAAGTGCCAGGAAGCACGAAAATGAAGACACCCACTGAGAACTATGTAACCTTACATTTTGCGAATATTCTTATTCGTTCGGGAAACAAGCAATTCCTTGCTTTTATTAATTTTAAATATTTTACGAGTAACAGAATTATTTTTGACCCTAAATACTTTAACTTTATCGTACTTAAATAACCTAAACCAGAAACTGTAATTCAAAATAGCAAAATGCATTCATAATCAAAAAGAATTTCGTGCATGGAACATTTCCCTTAGCGATACAGCCATATGCGATTTCGTTTCCTCGCTGTCTCGACAATGACTAAACGAATGAGCGTTAGTGTACGTCTGAAGCTAGCTTGTTCAATAGAAATGCAGACCACTGTTGTCCATACATACATATGGGTGTACATATGAACCTATGTACCTACAAATGTAAACACGTTTCAACCAGATTCACTGTAAGAAGAAAAACTCCAATTAACTATAAGCAACTAAGCATAGCAGAACAAAAACCAGACCAGATAAAAAACTTTATGATATCCAAATGATTTAGAAAAAAGCTTAACACTAAAATAAAATCGAGCAATATTGTATTTCAAATTTTTATAATAATTGTTTGTTCAATTTACACGAAATCAACACTTATGTGAATATATGTATGTATGAACTTATACAATAATGATACAACTACATATGTATTTCTTTAAAAACTTTTATTAATAACGTTAAAAATAAATTTCCAATAAATATAAAGGCATCAAATTTCTGTTTTTCATTAAAACACCTAGTCAACGACACTGACCAAACCAAGATGAAAGTTATTAGACTTACATACATATATGTATATGTATACATATATAAAAATATTAGGCTACTGTATTTCATATTTGTAGGTTACTTTTGGGATTAGATTTCTCAAAAAAGATCGGAAATTATCTTGGAACGAACATTTTTTAAAGCATATTTGTATAAAATTTAACCAAATGGTTATATTAATATAATAATTTTTCATATAAATCACCTCTACTCTGAGAGTACCTTAATATTATGACAGTGAAACAAATTATCGACCAGCAGTTATTTTTCATTACAGATAGAAAAAAGTTTTGCTTTGATACATAATTTAATCAATGTACTTACATATAAAAACCCGGGCATACAAACAGGTGAAGACAATAGCCGATGTCATTTTTAATAATACATTAATAGGTTATCGAAAAAGTCTCTTCGTATTTCTAATCAAACTTCAAATTATTATTTTTTTAAATTTATAATAATAAATAAATAAAGAAATATGCACCTTTTTGGTCGGCCACTTGCTGCCATTTTTCCGCTAGAGTTCATCAGGAAGCCAGCGAACCATTGTTGTGCTACACGAACTGATACAACATCGTCTCCGTACTATTCGTCTTGACTATTTTCACTCAATTTTGAACAGCTGTAACTTTTTTTCAATTTTCCCGAATGTAATTTTATTTTTGATAAATGAAGCTTAAAATCTCACCTGTCCAACACTATATGGTATAATACAATGTGATTGGTAACACTGTAGATATACGACTTCAAGTACATCTATTGACAAAATACGAAAAGATTTTATCGACTACCTAATATTTACATTCCCATGAAAATAACTTGAAAGGCGCCGGAGAACTGAGAAACCACCTTTCTAATGGTTTAAGGGTAAGCGCCTGAAATGTTCGGTCCTTTAACTCTGGAGGTGCCTCTGCCCAGCTGGTTTATGTCATTGTAGGAGTAAGGGCTGACATCACCACCGTCCAAGAAATGTGATGGACGGGACAAGGACTGAAGCGAGAAGGTCTTGTGGAATTTACTACCATGACCATGTAAAGGGTGGGCAAAGAAGGTATCTTCACCCCGGTGGATGAGCGTCTAGCCACAATCCGCATCAAAGCGAAGTTCTTCAACATATCGCTGATTTGAGTGGTTGGAGCCCACCTATGCCCCTGCCCCCGCCACGATGTCAAAATCGGGCTTGGCGACTTTTACGCCAAGATAAACGAAGAATATATCTTCGACCCAACGTTCGGTAAATTCAACCATGATGAAACATTCGCAAATGGATTAAGACTGGGTTATGTAGTACTGCATTCCAGCATAGAAAAATTCATAAAGCTGCCTGGATGTGCAAGTGTCGTGTAGCAGTAGAGAAAAAACAGACAATTTATTGCCGTCCGCGCTATTCAAATACGGCAGCGAAAATCTGATAACGAGCATTCATCATCTTCTTTGTAGAATATAGTCAAACGAAAGCATGCCCGACAATTGGAGCTTAAATGTGCTTTGCCCAATCCACAAAAAGGGAGATCTAACAGTCTGCGTCAACTACCGTGGGATAAGCCTCCTCAACATCGCATATAAGGTTCTATCGGGCGTATTGTATGAAAGATTAAAGCTCCTGTCAACAAACCTATTGGACGTTATTGGTGTGGCTTTTAAACTGGAAAATTAACATTTGACCAAATATTCACCATGCGCCAAATCTTGGAAAAGACCCGTGAAAAGAGGATCGACACACACCACCTCTTCGTTGACCTCAAAGCTGCTTTTGGCAGCATGAAAAGAAAATGCTTACATGCCTCTATGTCTGAATTTGAGCAATACCAAAAGTTCGGTCAGGAACGTTAAAGACCTCTAAGAGCCGTTCGATACCAAACGAGGTTTCAGACAAGGCGACTCCTTATGGTGGGACTTCGAGCTGCAGAGCACGGGTTCAGCTTCAAGATCCAACGCAACAGTTGTTCGGACCTTGCAGGCAATTGAGAAGTAAAATCCTCTCGCGACGAACAAAGACCAAACTGGTATAAGTCACTCAAAGACCAAGTGGAGTAGGATCTGACGTAGGCAGTGTCTACGCCAATAAAGAAAAAAGAGAAGTAATAAAAAATAAACTTGAATTTATTAGAAATAATCTTAAACTAACTCGAAATTTCAGTCGAATATAATTTTTCAATAAAAGGTCAACTGTTGTTAATATTTTATTACAGTTTTGATATTTTCCATTATGAAAAATTATAACTGAAAAGCTAGATGTGTGCAAAACAATTTATACGAATGGAGCAATTCTTCTTCTTTCTGATACCTATCAGCTACTGGCACTTTGAAAACAAACCTTATATTTTTATTCAAAGACCTGCTCCAAGACGCTCTCTGCTGTCGCTCAACGCGAAAGACTTTCAGTGAAAATAATTGAATTCGCCTGATTATAATCTTTAGATCGGCTTGTATAAATACTTTCATTCCATGTCGAAAAGTGTATCGCAATAATAACAAATATTACGTCGATATCAACTTGCCTTAGCCATAAAAAAATTGTGAAATTGTATCAAATGGTTTCTTTAGCGCCAAGAATTAAACTTAGCAATGGTCAAGAGATTCCATCAATCGGTCTCGGCACTTGGCGATCGCATGAATCAGATGCAGAGCGTTCGGTAAAAGATGCCATAGATTTAGGTTACAGACATATCGACACAGCATTCGTATATGAAAATGAAAAGGAAGTTGGAAGTGCTATCAATTCAAAGATTGCTGAAGGTATCGTTAATCGTGAAGACATATTTGTTGTCACAAAATTGAGTGGCATTCATCACGATCCACAATTAGTGGACCATGCTTGTCGCAAAAGTCTCTCCAATCTGGGATTAAGCTACATCGATTTATATCTGATGCACTTTCCTGTAGGTCAAATTCACAAAGGTGACGATAATGTACACGGAACATTAGAACTCTCCGATGTAGACTACCTGGATACTTGGCGAGCTATGGAGAAGTTAGTGGATTTGGGCTTAGTAATCGGAATTGGTCTTTCTAACTTTAATGAGCAACAAACACAGCGCATATTACAAGAGTGTCGCATACGTCCTTTAGTCAACCAGGTGGAGTGCCACCCAGGCTTTAATCAAAAAAATCTAATTGCGTTTTCAAAACAATGTGATATTGTTATCACAGCGTATTGTCCTTTAGCACGGCCCAAGCCAGATCAACAGTGGCCACCATTCCTTTACGATAGTACTGCAAACGATTTATCTAAAAAATATGGAAAGACACCAGCACAAATATGTTTACGTTATCTGGTACAATTGGGCGCTATACCGATTCCAAAATCGGTTTCCAAAAGTCGCATAGCGGAAAATTTTGCAATTTTCGATTTTGAAATAAACGACGATGATATGAAAATAATTGATGACTACAATACCGGTCAACGTTTGATACCTTTTTCTGGTATGAGTCACCACCAGTATTTTCCATTCAATTCCAACGACGAGTAGCACTTTATATTTTATTATATATGTATGTATATATGTTTGTTTTAAATAAATATATACTTATATATTACTTATAGACATATGTAAATTTTACACAAAAGTTTGTTTTTTTTGCACAATTATACATTGTACATATGTACATAAATATATAGAACTATTGGAAATTGAAAACACACCACTTATATAAAATATGTGCCCCTCGACACAAATAATTTATTTGTACCCAATTTCATGCAAAAATTATAATTCGCCGTTCTCATTTTTTTATAACAACCGAATAATTTGTTAAAACGCTACCCGATCAACGTTGAAAAAATTTTCATAACCCAATTCGATATAAATATAATATATATGTATATAGTCAATGAAAATTAAGTTTGAATTAAAAAAAAACTGTATGGGAACGTTCGAGCAAGCAAATAACTGCAGCAACGACTCCTATTGCACAGTGTTGTTTTCCTGCAGATACTCAGCTGGTACTTATATTGCAATATTTTTGCATCAAATATGATGCCTTAAGATACTGCCGCAGTGATCGACTCGAACCGTTCCCACGACAGTCGGGTCTACGAAAACCGGAACGGACCCGGATTTTTATCCGGCCAAGGACTGCCAACTCAGCAGAATTCTGCCGTTACAACAACAACAACAACAACAACAACAACAGACTCGAACATCCCCTATACCTCTACAGCCGATGACTTTGTTCCTCGAAGTAATCGCGTAATAAAACACAGATTATTGATTACAAAACCCGGCCCACTTCACTAGAATCTTTAAAGCTTTAATAATATAATTGAGCAATTTTTTGTTGAATATTTTATTTTTATTACACAATTTTACATTTGAAATTAAATGCATCAATTTGAAAAAATTAGAATTGATTTCGAAATAACTAAAATCTAAGCTTTTTCAATGAAAAGAAAAAGCTCTTAAACTGAGCTTTAGTCTCTTATATTTTTATTCGTTTTATTTTATTAAAATACTTATGATTTCTTTTAGATGGTCTCATTGCTAAACATTAAGTTATCTGGAAAAATGGATGCGCCGATTTTTTATATATTATATTTTGTTGTTTATATAAACCGTACTTTTAAAATTTTTTAATAAGACATTTTTCTTCAAAATGGTAGGTTTCGTGTTTTGTTTTAAATATTACAAAATTATTACCATCGATCTTCTTAGTATTTATTACTGGTAGTAAAATGTAGCAAAATTCACAAATACTTATTTTTTGTTGTGTTTGGTGGTTGTTTATTTTTTTGTTTTTATTTTACTTATTGTATCTCAAAAACAAAAAATGGAGACAACAAAATCTATACTAATGCATTCAAAAATATTGTTTTGATATTTAGAAATGATTTTCTTACTGCTTGCACTCTCGTGCTTGTGCATATGTGCGTGTATGCATGCATATATTGCAGATTTGTTGCAATTCCCACTTTTTAACCCACAAAGACCTCTCCTATTTTAAAACCTACAGTTCCCAATTTCCGTTCTTTTTTTAATTCTTAATTATCAGGATCTGTCAAATATTTTTTTCCTCCAATGCATAGTGTGTAATTAGATTTCTACATTATTCGTTTACTGCTAAATACATGTTTACAATATATATTAGTTTCATTTAAATAAAATACGATTATCAATTAATAATCAATTAATCATGATCAAGAATTCAATCAAAAAACATTTGATGACGCTCGTTTAAAAAGAGAAAATAAAAAAATCGGGAGTGTGTGGTTTGCTTTGTTTTACGTGTAATATGCTTTGTATAGGCTTGCTCTTTTAGAGCAAAAGGCATTTGGTCTTCTTCCTCTTCTTGACTTGTAATGCAGCTCTGGTAGCCGTTTCGAAGACATCTCTTACACCTTCCTTAGACTTAGCTGAACATTCCAAATAAGCAAAGGCATTGATTTTCTCAGCCATAGCACGACCCTCCTGTGGCTTAACAGGCTCCTGTTTCATTTTTGCTAGATCCTAAAAATCATACAAAAATTACACCTTTATTTGAACAAATTTCGATTTCATAACATACACGAATAGTGTTGGGATCATTTCGCAAATCCTTTTTATTGCCCACCAAAATTATGGGAACATTTGGACAAAAATGTTTAACCTAAAAATTTTTTGGAATTTCATTAATACGCTATTACTAAGAAACAATAGATTAACCTCTGGAGTCCATTTTTCGGGAATATTCTCTAATGAATCAGGCGAATCCACCGAAAAGCACATCAGAATGACATCCGTATCTGGGTAACTTAAAGGTCGAAGTCTGTCATAATCTTCTTGCCCAGCAGTGTCCCATAAGGCCAACTCAACCTAAATTTATGGTAAAAAATGTTAATTAGTGCAAATATTATTATTTTTGCTATTAAAATCCTACGGTATACTGTTTATGTAGCAATGTATAAATTAAAATATATTAGTAAGAAAGTATGTAAAAAATCTTAGATATAAGTTTAGTTAGGTTTTATTTCAAGTATATTATTATATGCATATACATAAAACATTTTGTGGCTCATATTTTAGATACTTGACTAGTTTACAGACTTGTTTTAAAACATTTACTAAATCTGCTAATCACATTTACAAACTTTATAAACGAAAAAAAAAAACTTTACTTCATTTTACTGTGTTTGATATATTTTTTTGTATACATAAAATATTAGAAATTTATAAAATACTTTTACTTTTTATATTTATATTTTGATATTTATATTCCAACTTACTTGTTTACCGTCAACTTCAATATCCGCAACGTAGTTTTCAAAAACCGTTGGAACATATACCTCGGGAAACTGATCTTTACTAAAAACAATTAGAAGACAAGTCTTACCACAGGCACCATCGCCTACAATCACCAACTTTTTTCGAATCGTCGTCATTGGTTCTGCAAAAAATGACATCACAAAATAAATCACTTTGTTGGAAACAATAATTCTACATATGCTTATATAGTATATGCAACAGTTGATATTTTTAACTTTTTCTAAGGTTGTGTACAAGTAAAATCATTTTTATTGGGCGGTAATATTTTGCGGGATGATAGGTGTTACTAGTAACTTCCATTATGTTTAGTATTAATTATTAATTAAATCGACAACATTAACACTAATGTTAAAATAATTTTATATTATCAAAAACATATTAGAGAATTTCCTGAACTCATTAAGGATTACAAGGTATTCATCTAACTGTTCGACGATCCTAAATGGCAACCGCTGCAAAAAAAATTTTTTGGAACCCTCCGCGAAACGGAACCATCGCGGACGTCATCGCAATCGCCAGCACATCTAATATCACAATAATCACCTTCATTATTACCACAGCTCAGCAATCATTGCCATCGCCCGTTCGCAGTTTCTTATGTGGAATTTTTTCTAATCACTCACCGCACCCCGAAATAGTTGTAGAAATTTATTTCATCTATTGACAATTGAAAATTTGCTTCTACTGTTTGAGGTTCACAATTTTCACTTACACAATTTGAAGTATTTTACAGCCGCACACTCGACAAAATCGACTACTGGGACAAAAAGAATGTGAATTTCCCTATTAAATTGCCTTCCTATCAGTATTTTCTTTGTAGGCAAATTCCTGCAAAATTAAATTTATTTTAAATCGTTTTCTCCGATAAATTTATTACTTTTCACACGAATAAAAATGATGATGAACAACGCCTTTAAAACACAAGTGACGATTGAACCCGATGGCAATTCAGTAATGCCAATCAAAACACAAAAATAACCCAAAAAATTGTAAAATTATATTAACAACCTCTTGCTATTCAAAGGAAATTGATACATATAAAGTTAACACGAACTTGACCTACTCATTTAAATGAAATTACAAAAATTAATATAACAAAAATGGAGAAAAATTAATTTCATATTTGCAAAAAAGTTTGGAATATTCACCATTTTTTTGACATTGCAACATTGAAAAATACGAACTTAATCGATGCAGTGAAAAGAGAAAAATATTATTTATAAAGCTGAATGTTACAAGAAAAAGTGAAACGAATATAATACAACGAAAACAAAATGGCACCTATACGGCTAACAAGGTTGATTATTAAGTGAAATATCAAAATTAAATATACCTTTTGTTAAAGACGAAATCAGCAAACTTATCGAAAGTATTTAGATAGATTGTCTAATCATGAAAATTTACTGGTAATAAATTTACTAGACAACATTATGGAAGTTAGACGTTTACAACGAACTCACATTTTGGATCTTCCATATAGATTTTAAGTAGCTTTAAAAAGTTTAAGCAAATAAAATAATTTAAGAATATATTGCTTAGTCTCAACGGAGAACAATCAATACTGTCACTATTAATGTATTTAAAAAATTTGCTGACTGTCAATTGATAGATTGCAAATAAATATATATTTAAAAAAAAATGTTTTCCAAAATGTTCAATGAGCAAATGTATTATATTCAGCTTTCTTTTTGACTAAGGTGTTGATATATATCCTCATATTTTATTATAAACAAAATATATAAATTTCAACATTTGCTCCTGTCTCTTATACACATCTAGATGTGTATAAGAGACAGGTTGATATATATCCTCATATTTTATTATAAACAAAATATATAAATTTCAACATTTGCTCGTTATATAAATTTCTAAAGATTTCCATAAGTATGTATGTTAAATATAAATATTCTAAAATTACTAACATATAGGGCTTAGAGGGTTAATAAAATAATATAATGCAGATATTTTGAATTTTAATGACATGTGACTTTATCGTATTAATTAGCAGAAATAAAAACGTAAAATTTGTATGTAGAAACAATGACCATCAAATTTTAAACTTTGAATTTGCAGTACGAAAGCGTATTGTATTGTATTGTAGCATTTGTAATTTCTTACCTGTAAAATATCGTACAGTTTCAAACGATTTTTTTGTGGAGACTTTACAATTTCATATATATGACATCTGTATATTTTCACCTTTACACCGCACATGACAATTCGCCTTTTTATTCACCTTCTCCCTCATACATTCGTAAACAAGTACAGAGGGCAACAACAAAGTATTTCCCGCCGAAACGTAGCATCTGCTTGCGGTCGACTGCAATCTTTGAGAATCCCATATAAGAGGAGGTAGGCAATGAGTTTGGCTTCAAATAGTTTTCTGACGTAGAGTAAATTGTGTTAGTGGTATAGTCGGGCTGTGTTTTGCAATTGAAATAATTTTACAAGTGTATTATATTAGTCATTACCACATTAATAAATATATATAAAATGGCATTCTCTGGTAAAGAAAACATCACAGAAAATCTGGAAAAATTTTCACTGAAGGTAAGAGAAATTTGGGATGTGAAACTAAATAAAATGATCTGTTTTTTGGTTTTGTATTCATTTCTAATTGTTTATTTACAGAGTCCTAGAAAAATTTTGACAGACGTGAATAATATTCGTCAAATGTTGATCGGTGATGAGAATTTAGCTTCCAAACAGCAGGATTCAACATCAGTTGAAAAAGTAATGTTAGCTAATAAACCTGCAGCACCATTTGACCCATCAATTGAACCATTACTGAAAGAAAATCCACGTCGTTTCGTAATCATGCCAATTGAGTATCCAGATATATGGCAAATGTACAAGAAGGTATGTATGTACATACTTATGTAATTTAAATCTAGGATAGACGAGTAGATAAATTTATATTAAATAAAATACGTATAAATCGATTATAATTATCAGCTGTTTCAACAATGTGTATGTATATGTATGTATGTACATATATAATTCGAGGTAGATTTTTTAGTCGGTGTTGACGTCGACGTGATGAGCATGTTTAAACATGTTCATTTTCAAGAGAAAGGTGCAGTTTCGCACCATTCTTATTTGAGACAATAAGGGGGAGCAATTTTCATCATTAACAAATACTTATACATGATATGATTCATAACTTTAACTCATTGTGGTATACTAAACCATATGTAGCACGTATAATTTGGCGCGCAAAACATCTATATGAGTTGGCGCAAAATAATTCCCGCTCGCGCGTTTTATTTGATAAGTACTTATCGCAATTTGTTTTTTTTTTACGAAATTTATGTAAATCTATTTTTATTGCGAAAAGTTGTGTGCAAAACGTTACAATAAGTTCGGAAGAAAAATAAAAAAAACTTCAGTTTTATATAAAGCTATTTTTTATTACCTTTTATATCTTGAATTTTATCTGGAACTGTGTTGTAATTTTAATCGTTATAATATAAGCTAGTTCTCACAAACTTATTTACATGTATTTGTTTATTCAAACTTATTTATTGGGCCATATTTATATATTGCAGGCAGAAGCATCGTTCTGGACAGTAGAGGAAGTAGATCTTTCTAAAGATATGGATGATTGGGCACGCCTCACTGATAATGAACGACATTTTATTTCCCACGTGTTAGCCTTTTTCGCCGCATCTGATGGTATTGTGAATGAAAATGTAGTTGAACGCTTCTGCCAGGAAGTCCAAGTGACAGAGGCACGTTGCTTCTATGGATTTCAAATTGCGATGGAGAATGTGCATTCTGAAATGTATAGCATATTAATTGATACATATATTAAGGACTCGAAACAAAGGAATTGCTTATTCAATGCTATAGAGACAATGCCTGCCGTAAAGCGTAAGGCAGATTGGGCGCTTGCTTGGATTTCTTCGAAGTCGGCCAACTTTGGTGAACGTGTAATTGCATTTGCTGCCGTTGAAGGTATTTTCTTCAGTGGCAGTTTTGCTTCGATCTTCTGGCTTAAGAAACGTGGTTTAATGCCAGGCTTGACATTTTCCAATGAACTAATTTCACGAGATGAGGGACTTCATTGTGACTTCGCATGTTTGATGTTCCAACATTTAATACAAAAACCAAGTAATGAGCGTATTGTTGAAATAATTTCTGAAGCTGTTAAAATTGAGCAGGAATTCTTAACTGACGCTTTGCCGGTGAATCTAATCGGTATGAATTGCAAACTAATGTCCGATTATATCGAATTTGTGGCTGATCGTTTGCTTGTCGAGCTAGGAGTGGGGAAGGTAATATTATATCCATTCAGTCGCAGTAGGTAGTGATAATTTTTTTGATAATCTTTTCAGATCTACAACACACCGAACCCTTTCAGTTTCATGGAACTTATTTCATTAGACGGAAAAACGAACTTCTTTGAAAAGAAAGTGGGTGAATACCAGAAATGGGGTGTAACTGCTAATCGTATGGATCACGTTTTTACATTAGACGCTGATTTCTAAAGACGACTTGTATAACTATAAGATATCGCTATAAAAAAAATATTTTTTACCATAAGATAAGATAAGATAGAATTGATAAATGAGGAATAAAAGCCCTAACAGTAAGTAAAACAAATCACCAAAAAAAAAATTCATTGTTTAATTAATTTCATTAAATTATAAATATATCAAAAAAATTATGAGAAATTTCGGCGGCCAAAAACTTAGTAGTGTAACAAATTAAATCCGAAATTTCAACAAAAAGGTAGTAATTTTTTTTTTTACTTTTTTCAATTTGGATATTGTCTTTTTATGAAATTAGTATTTAGTTGCGTGACCTTTATTATTTAGTATTGAAGCACAGCGTGGTGGCATTGAGTCAACGTGTTTTTGGCATCTTTCGCTGGGAATTCGACTCCTATACGTTCTTCACAGCCTCCAATAGGTGCGTGGTCGATGTCGACTTATATCGAGTTACTGTCTCCTTGACATCAGTCCACTAATTTCTATTTTCTATGAGGTTGATGTCAGTGGACTGTGACGGCCATTCCATTACCTTGCCATTCGTTTCCTCAAACCACCTTTGAGCAACTTAAGTTGTGTGCTTGGGATCGTTGTTCTGCTGGAACGTCCAAACAAGCAGAATTTTTTTACTGGCATACGGCAGCATGGTTTCTGGAGTATTTCGACCTACGCATCATCGTCATGTTTTCCTTGATCTAATAAATGAGTCCTACACCTTGCCAAGAAAAGCACGCCGAAACCATGATACATACACCTCTATGTTCTACCGTTTTTGTTGTATATTTCGGCTGATATTCGGTAATTGGGCGCTGGTCGACGCGATCCTTTACCGCAATACTTAACAATCTTTGATTCGTCCGACCATAAAATGTTCCCCCATTTTGTCGAAGACCAATTAAAATTTCCTTAAGCGAATCAAAGTCTTTGTTCAACATGTGTTCTAGGCAATAACTGAACTTTTTATGGAGGGGGCCCCCAAGTCATAATCACGCACGACAGCGTATAACTTCAATACCTCTGTAGCAGCCGCAAATGGAATCTGCCTTTTGTATCTGACAATGGAATTGACTTCTCTTACTGTCACTTCATGCTTTCACATAGTTTATTCCTTGAATGGTACTTGAGAGCATTACGTATCATTGTGGGAATAAGAATGTAAACTTTGACAGTTGACAGGATTGGGTAGGTTTTGACCTTTTGCAATTAGAATGACTGGAACAACCAGATTGAAATTACACCGAAAATGTATGTGAACGGCGGAATTTATTGCCGCCGTTCAAGATCGCTAATAAAAATTTAAAACAATGAAAATCAAAACAAATAGGAAATTTAAATATATATCATGAAACGTTTTGTAATTTGATGCATAATAGAATAAATTTTCTATTAAAAATGATTAAAAACATTTATTAATTGAGAACTAACAGGCTTAATGCACCTTATTAAGTATTGAAATATCGTAAGTCAGTTGTTTTAATATACCACAAAATCATAAAAAAGTAATTAAGTAGTTTCGCCATATATTAAAAGTCCAATATATAATAATTTGCAATCGTAATAAATGTTGGGTATTTTAATTTAAAATGTCCAAAAATTCTTATTTGGTGCGATCTGGCCATAATGGAAAATGTTATAACAAACGCTTATTTTGAGGCGCTCTCACACTGAAATAAGTTGGGCATCCCATTATCCCTGGTGTTTAGTGAGATTGGAAAGGAATCACACTATGAGCTGCAGTCTGGTCGAACGATTCTATATTCTATGTAATTAATGGTAAAAAGTGGTCGACCAAAATTGTACATTTTTGGTTCATTAAAGTTCATTATAAATATAAAAAAATCTGTTAATTGTTTGATTTCTGCAAAATATAAAATCTTTAAATATCGCTACAATTTTATTTATTTGACAGCCCTTGTAAATATTTTTCTGCGTGTGTTTGTTGTTGTACCGTTGCAATTAGGTGAAAAAATCTGCAACTCGTGCACCGTGCAAGGGTTTTGCAAGAGAATCCTCTTAATCACTCAAAAAAAAAGGATCAGGATGATGCTATTGCATTAAACCATTTGACATATGTACTACGACAAATGATGACATGTCATTAATTAAAAGTCGAGTAGTTAATTCCAAGGACGTTATCAATGATGTCATACATTTATTTTGGTCTAATGAAGAGACAAATAAGTTCAACGTCCTTAAGCTCAGTCGACTCGTAACTGAGTCTATTCTTTCAACTGCTAAAGACTCAGTTAAAGGTAAATATTCATATGTATATACAACTGTATTTTAAAACATTTGCCATAAATAAATAAATATTTATGCTACTAGATAAATGCCTTTACCCTGCCAATAATAACAAATTTCTGCAAATACATATGATAGTATTGCAAAAATAAAAATGAGTACTTATAGAACTGTTGATATTTTGGAAATTGGTTTGGTTGCTCTTATGGTCGTCTAGGCTTTACTTCAACGGAAATAAAATTGCAATTATAGTTGACAATATTTATTGTAACAATTAAAGATATAATATTATGATAGAATTTAACCATCGAAATACAGTATAAAGTAGGACAGAGCTACTGTTTAAACAATGTATGCATACCTTTGACTGAGACAAAATCAAACAAACTGTTGTGATCATCCTTTATGAGTTCCCCTTTGCTTTGGCAAATATTGTCCCAATATTTACTCCTATAAACATAATTTGATTCTGTAACCACTATGTAAATATTTTAAATGGGCTTATAAAGTAAAGTGGTAACATATTTTTTTCGATAACGATGCGTAGCGCTCAATACCATAACGCCATCCTTTATAGATAATGCATAAAGATGATTAAGCATAACATGATTAGGTTCTGGAAGCAAGGTCGGCTCACACTGAAATATTTGTAATTAGTGCTTGTAATTATACATGCATGTGATTTATATAGATGATGTATTCTTACCGAGAGCGGTGTGTCTTTGTTGAGTATTACTTGGAGCAGATGCGGAGGCAAAACGGGGGGTCCAGAAACTTTTTCCCACGGTTTAGGCTGAGGAACTTCTTGCGAATATTCTTTTTCTGCGTAGTTTGGGGCATTTTCACTATCTTTAGCAAGAGCCTGAAACACTTCAAAATCAGACTGACGTACTGAAACTAAATTATTCTTAATGCCGTCATCATTTTCGATACTTTTCTGAAAATTTGAAGAAATTGATTTTATTTTTGAAGCTTTGTGCTAAGGTACAGGAATAACAGAATTTTAAGAGATCTTATTACTTAGTATGTATATATATATTTTCATACTCAAATTTGTGTGCGAGTCTATTTCTATTATAACTGGCCAAAACTTACATACATACCTATGTGTTTTTCAGAACAGAAAAGGGAACATTTTAAAACATTCACAGGGACATTTTGAAGATAATGTAAATCACTAAATTGAGTATAAATTAATAACCACATACACATAAACTTCTTTTTCACTGTTAACTTAAATAAATATGGGAACTAATTATATAGCTCCATTAATTAGTGTTTTGCAGCCTTAACTCTTCACCATTGGCATGCGTATAAAAGTAATATTAAAATTATACAAAATCACTTCATTTTTACTGCGTATTAATCAAGTCAAAACATCTAGTTATACGTTTATGTATTTATACATATATATATATAAATGCATGTGTGCGACAAGGCCATTCACAAGATTATAAATTGTATGGTATATTGATTTATCACAATGCAAAAATAATGTAGACTGATTCTAATATTTTAAATTATGCGTACCAATTTGGGATCATGCTTCCATTCTCCATCTACACAAAACTTGTATTGATGATCGCCTTCTGGAAGGTCAATAATTGCCACGAAATTACCATGGCTACGTGCCATAGGTATTGGCTTCCATTTTGAAAAGGTGCCTGAAATCATCACATTTTTACCACCACCATCCCAACGCAATACGGTTGGCAAACCCGAATTTCTAGGTAGCTCTATTATGGAGCTTTCATCTTTGTCGTCATTAGAATCAGTAGTTGCATCTTTTATAGACATTATGCTGCCGGAATTACTATGAAGCAGGGTAGTACTGCCTTCGGAAACAGTATTAGCGCGTTTACGAGGGGTGGGTGTGGTGTTTGCTTCTATAGTAGCTCTGCTACCGACGGGCTTCGTGTAATATGGCTGATCTTCGTCTTCTTGCGAGGAACCACCGAGCAAGACTGAGCGTGCGTTCTTGTCATTTGCTACGTCTTTATCGAAAGTAAAGGTTTGAACACCATTGCCGCCGATGTCACCGACTGCACTCATCCCAGGTGTTGCTGAAATCGAATCACCACGTCCAGACATTTCTCGAAATGGAGAGTTTGGTGTTGAAAGGTCACTTGACTTATGTCGTTCACGGCTCATACTGTTACTGCCTGCATTGCCCATAACTGGTATCACTTGGTTAAATGAAGTTTCGCGATATGATAAAAAATAATTCGTAATTATGCAAAAGCTTAATTATATCTTTTCTAATTATTAATTAACTTGCACGCAAAATATTTTGGCACGTATAGTCTAGTCTTCTTAATTAATTGGCAATTTCTAGTTTATTTTTGAGTTCGATTTAATAAAATACGACTGCACTTTTAATGATTTGCACATAAACTATGTAAATTTCGTTAGGTTCCATAAATAAATAAATAAATACATGTATATCTTTATGTAAGAATTTGGTACGAAAATAAAAATATTGTTTTGACTCGTACAAAAAAAAAAAAGGTGAAAAACGAACATGCAGCACGAATAGTTTAGTCGTTTTGTTTTTCTATTGTTTACCTCTGTAAATAGGGTTTTAATATCGACAGGTAATCGATACTAGTATCGCTAGCAATATTACATTGAAGGCTGCATAGTGATTTTGTTCAGCGATAATTATCTAAATAATTCACATTGTAACTATTTAATATTTTAATGATAATTTGTATCATTCATATGTACATACATATATGATAATAATTAATTTTGTGCCCATAAATTAGTAAATATAGCTCACAAATTATTTCAGTTTTGAACCAAAAATTAAATGTGAAATCTGAAGCTTGCTCTTATATATCGCAGACATGTCTGTCCTACGCCATTTTAGAGGAAACTTTAGAATACCTTCCCAAGATTTCAGGGATAAATTGGTGAGAAATATACATTTTTGACAAATATATTTGTTTGAAAAAGTAAGATTACATATTTTAAGACTTAAATAACCGTCTATTATTCAATAATTATAAATGGTCAATGATTATTAGCAATGCGCGGTTTTCATTGGCAATATTGCTAGAAAGACATAATAGCAATCTTAAATTATCTGCTGCGATAACGCATTACCAATGTATCTATTGCGTTAAGCTTTCATGTAAAGGGGACTGGGTATTAATTTTACTGTCTTCATTAAAAATATTGTTTCTGATAAGTTTATCGAGATAACTATTGTTTGTGTAAACAGCAAGTAAGAAACATGTGTGAATAATATCTACTGTCAAAACAAACTCAGAAAAATCTTTATACATTTCAGTGAACAAAAGAATCGCTTTAAAGTATATATATATATAAGATATAGACATGCCGATTAAGTGTAAAACGGAATGTGGCCGAAATGCTGTACTAAAGGTAAGTATCGTCAACAAAAATGCCTTAGAAATTGTGTTTAATTATCTCTTGTGTATATATGTAGCGCCCAAAAACATCAGACGCACTATGTAAAGAATGCTTTTTTGCCGCTTTTGAAGCAGAAATTCACTACACTATAGTAACTAATAAACTATTTACAAAGGGAGAAAAAGTTGCAGTAGCCGCAAGTGGTGGAAAGGATTCAACAGTTTTAGCTTATGTATTAAAATTACTCAATGATCGCCATGATTATGGTCTTCAATTAATTCTTTTATCCATCGATGAAGGCATAACTGGGTACCGAGATGACAGCCTTGAGACAGTTAAAAAAAATCGCGATGACTATCAAATACCTCTAAAAATTCTTTCTTATGATGAACTGTATGGTTGGACTATGGATCGTATTGTTGGACAAATTGGACGGTCAAATAATTGCACCTTTTGTGGAGTCTTTAGACGACAAGCTTTGGATCGTGGAGCAAAACAGCTTGAAGTAGATAGTATAGCAACTGGACATAATGCCGATGATATTGCAGAAACCGTTTTGATGAATATTTTGCGTGGCGATACCGCTCGTTTAAGACGTTGCACAGATATAAGAACAGGTGGGGGAGAGAACACGATTCCTCGCGTCAAACCTCTTAAATATACTTATGAGAAGGAAATTGTTATGTATGCTCATTTTAAAAAATTGGTGTACTTTTCAACCGAGTGTGTTTTCGCACCCAACGCATACCGAGGACATGCTCGTGCATACCTAAAAGATTTGGAAAGAGTTCGTCCCTCGGTTATTATGGATATAATACATTCTGGGGAGCAATTACTTTTTAAAGATACTGTTAAAAAACCAGTTCGAGGTATATGTGAACGCTGCGGATTCGTATCATCTCAGCAACCGTGTAAAGCTTGCATTTTATTAGAAGGACTAAATAGAGGCCTCCCTAAGTTAGGGATTGGGAAGAAATCTAAAGGAGATCGAATGAGATTGAAACAAGATAAAGAACTCGCTTTAAGGGAACGTGCCAATTTAGTTAAAAATGATTTCTGATATTAAATAAAACAAAACATACTTTTAATTTAGTTTAATCTTATAATTATGACACAAAAACAGCTATTCATCGACAGTTAAATCCGTAAAATCTACTCTGCAGGCAAGTGATTGTTGTTGTGGCAGCAGAAATCTACCGATTTGAGGCCCTAGGCGGATAATATTAATAATTCCGTTTCCTGGGCCTCCCGTTAGATGACGTCGACGACAACACAGATAACCCTTACCATCCCAACGGGGATTGAGATACCGTTAGAACAACAATTCCGGTTATGTAGACATAATTGTCGAGGGCTATATATGTATGTAAATTATAGAGATCAGCAATATCTAAATATATGTTACTGTTCTGCGACGGAAGTTACAGTTGCTAGCATTGAAATAGTAGTGCCTATTGGCAAAGAGAGTTTTGCTTTAAATTTTGTTTCTTTTATAATATTGCCGTCGATCATTACTTTAGTTATATTCTCTGAAGTAAAACGGTCCTGTTATACATAACAATAAGTGTGAAACACTTACCGTTACTTTTTTAAAGTCAATTTTATTGGTATATCTGTTTTTATGAGCGAGCAATAGAATAGTACTGAACGGTGAGCTGATTGCAAACAGATAATTCTCACTAAAAAAATTTAATTTTATCAAACAAAAAGTAAGTTTCCTGATCTTTTATTTATTATTCAATGTAAAAAGCAGAAAAACGGAAATGGATTCACTCTGTCATAAACAACGATAAATCCTACAAGGGAGTGGAAAGAATTGTTGGGTGTTAAGCCACAACGACTCACAATGCAATTATTTATAAAAAAAAAGACGAAAAAAGCAATATGGATTCTTTCCGAGAATTTTACACCAATAGTTGTAAGATGTGCCAGGACTAGAACCTAGAACCTAGAATGTCAGCTATAGAGATTCGGAGTGAACTGAACGTGGCCTACGGTGTTCATACAGTGAGAAGACTTTTACATGAACATAATTTATATCTCCGTAGTCCTCGATAAGTACCGTTATTAAAAAAAATCATATAGCAAGTTGTCTTAAATTTGCCAAAGGACCGATTGAGAAATGGCGCAACATCTTGTGGACAGACGTGTCAAAAGTTACTCTATACGGCGGTAAAGGGTCCCGTCAGTATCTAAGACGCTGCCCTAATAGAGAGTACGACCCCAGATTCAGCACAAAAACTATGAAGCTTGGCGGTTTGAATTTCATGGTTTGGTGTATTTTTCTTACAGGCCCAATTCACAAGATTATTAGCATAACGGACCGACACAAATTCGTGGATATAATRCAGTATATTATGATACCATTTGCTGAAGAAGACATCCCGCTGAAAAAGATATTTTAGCAGAATAATGACCCGAAGCATACCAGTAGGGTGGCAAAGGAGTGGTTTCGGGTCAATGGAATTGATGTCATGGATAGGTCAGCTCAATCGCCTGGCCTCTATCCTATTGAAAACCGTTGGGCAGACGTCAAGAAAGCCGTGTGGAAGGATAAACCCAAAAACAACAACGAGTTGTGGACCGTAGTGCAGCAATCATGGTAGATAGTACCACCCTTAATATGCCACAGTCTCGTAGATTCTCTGAAGAAGCGATGAAGTGCAGTTATCAAAAGTCATGATCATGCTACCAAGTAATAAGATCTCCTATAGACAAAACTTGCAAAAATCTTTCAGTGCTTCTTCTTTTGATTTTTCGTACTTTACTACTATTTTACTGCTTCCAACAATTTTCATACATAAGCATGTAAATGAACATATCTTGTACATATTCAAATCTAAATATTTTTAGTAATAAACATAGTCTGAAAAATATGATCCACTTTTGCATTTCAATGGATGTTAAAATTGTTTGGCATTTTACATAACTCACAGATATGTAAAGCTCTAACACCCACTATTATTTCACAGCTCGTAGCTGTATGTATACGCCCTATATTTCAAAAACTCCCTGAAAATGCTTTTAAACTAATAGGGCACTCCGCCCATCACAAGTTTAACGTATCAAAATTCATAAGGGAAATAACTATTACTGTCTGGTGTTTCCTAAATACAAAAAAAATTTTTGTTAGGTTTAAAGTAATTGCTGCATATATTTGTTATTTTATTGAATGCAATACACTTTTGTTTATTCATATACTAATAAATGCTCATCTCGGTCTTCAATATCCTGGTTATACCAACAGATCCAATTTTTTTTAGTAGTATAAACTACGCCAGAAGCTAACATTTGATCCATATGGTAGTTTCTAAAATTAAATAAAAAAAAAGTTAAATCGAGGTATATATATACATATATAAATTTGAACCTAAATATGAAAGTCAGTGCCATTTTATAACCATTATCCATACATGGCACAACAGAACAAACTTATTTCAAAAAAATATTGAAACAGTTCATTCAAGGTTGTACCATTTTATGGTTGTCTGTGAATGGTTTATAATATCATCACAGTGAAATATTGTATATTGATGCTAAATCCACAACTTTTTACCTCTTGGAGATTTTTTAATTCTCTCGCTGATTTTTCCAACAACGAATATATAAATATGAGGAATGGTCTTTTCACCAGACTTTCATCATCCTAGAAAAGAGAATACAGTTCTTACAAAATGCTTTACTTTTATAATTATAAAAGTTATTTGAAATCGATCAGTAAAACAAATGAAATCACATTGATTCATAAGAGATGTCAGAAAAGAAAATATTTTTTATCATCAGTGCCATGTTTACAATTTAAATAACTACTTTTTTAATTTACTTATAAAAATTCTCAAGTTGAATTCCATACTCCCGTGTAGTTTCAGTTAGTCTCCAAATGTTGATCTTTTCCAAACTGAAACATTAAGATATCTTTGTTAGTTTCAAAATATGATTAAGAATCAATATACAGAAATGTTTGCTTCACAAAAAAAATATGCATCGCAAATTTACAGTCAAATTTGGATTATGCTTGGGTGAAGAAAGTTTCTTTGCGAGTAAATAAAAAGCACTAGTAAGTGTAATTTTTCTTCAAACCAGCGACTCTGTACTCGACTAACTTATATACTCAATTAATCGATATTATGTACTTACAAGCATTATCCCGTACTGAACTAGACATTTTCATCATCCAGCTGTAGACTGAAAAAATAAATCAGTGAGTCTTTATCATACAAATAGATAAAAGCTTACTAACACAATTCTTAAAAAGGCACGTGTTGCAATGTTTCTAGACCACATGGCTCATATTATCATACAAACCAACCACATGGCGAGTCATTGAATGTTCCACAATGCAACACGTAAATATAGATCACATTATAGTTATATTAAACTGCCATTTATTTTAATGTACATTAAATTGTAGCTGCAACTTGTGCATTCAATTATACTTTTGAAGTTTCCAGAGCAACAGCTTTTTTCCTTTGGCAAAACGTTTGTCCTTTGATGAAAAGAACAAATACTCCACCAAAGGTATATAAATCTTGCCTTCAAATAATACATTTATTCTACTACTCACCCGAACTTTTTCAATGTTAGAAGACAAATATTTCCAAACCACCATTGCACGTGTTCTCATTTAGATCGAAATCCAAAAACTAATTAAAGCATCAGGAAGCGAACTACTTACTAAAATAAGCGCGACATCTAGTGTATAATATTTAAAGGCATGGTTACCACAATTTTTTGCCTGCAATTAATTAAAAAGAAATATTTAATATAAAGGTTGCCGGATTGTGCAGCAGACAAGAGTGCTGCCGTGTAAGGAAAAATTGAGGTATAAGTACAAAGTTCTGCTTATATTTTAATCAATAATGCGTTAAGTTGTAGGAATTAGAAATAAAGATAAGTGCATATTGTATTATATTGAGGGTGTGTTATAAGGTGGACGATTTATCTATAACTCCGTGGCAATATGTCTTCATTATTACGGCTTTTGTGTGGTCTTTGTCATGACAATGGGGCCTGCCTCTCGTTCAATATTTATTGTGAAATTTGGATTGCGATTTATTTTGATGACTGATGGATACCGAGGGAATACTACACGTGCAATACTTTTCGCATTGTACAATAGTTGTACAAAATAAAAGCTTTCTTGAAAATAAAAAAAAAAAATATTTTTTGGAAGAATTGGGATAAGTGAAATTAGTAAAAAAAAAAATTTAGCGATATAAAAGTGATGGCAGCATGTCATCATATGAATAATAACGGTATTGGTAACTGTGCAGTAGCTCTGTTTGGTAACAATATTCTACTTGTTTTCTATTATTCTTTAAGCTATCTAAGTTAGACTATACCATCTAATCGAGTTTTGATTAACATCTCTTTTCTTAAACGTTTGATTTATGAGAAGAGTAGTAGGAGGTGTTAATGCCTCTTAAGAAATTTGATATTAATTGACAGCAGATTTTCACAACTGACAAAATCTAATTTTACGATGGCTTCCAATGTGGAAAATTTTATGGATATGTCGTTAGGTAAAAATGCGTTTGTTTTGAAAAACCCAATGTTAATAAAATAATATAATTTAGATGAATATATTGCAACAAGGAAAAATAGTTTACACAGTATTGATAAAAAAAGCACACGAGCAGGTATCAACACTTCGAATAACTTTGAAGCTGAAAGTCGAAATTCTAAAATAAGCAATGATGCTAACGATTATGGTGAGGTTATGAGTAAAAATTTCCAATCAGTAACTGATGAAAGGGCTCCTGTGAGTTCTAGTGGTAAATTAAATAAGACATTTGGCATTTGGCGAGGTCCAAGTTGCGAAACCAATTATATTGATCTGGATTATATGAAGGATGAATTTGATGAGATGTTCAATGATCCAGAATTGCAGTTATCGAGTGAAGCAAACAAGAAAGTAAAGAATCCCAATGATTTACGCGAACTGCTTCAAAACAGTAAAATAATTGACCGCAGTACTATTAAAGGGGGTGAGCAATGTTATCATACTGATAATGAAAGAAACGTTATACAAAAAACCACCCAGTCTAATTCCACTACGGAAATACGACAAAGTGCAATGTCGTTTTTAGGAGGCAGTGGACAATTTCGTCGGCGATGGTATAAAAATCAGAATGTCGGTAGGGGCAAAAAAGATGGATGCAGCAATCGAAGAAACAATTATATGAATAATGAAAGTCAAAATAAGATTTGGAGTAAGAATCGTAACGGAGGAAGTGGTAGTGGAGTATATAATGGAAATATTTTACCTATTAATCATAATGGACGTATTCATCGTTTTAATCAACGAAACAATGAAGATAATTTGAAGTACGTAAATGTTTACTAAAAGTCACATTTTTAGTGTCAAATAAATTTAAATAATCAAAACTAATAACGGTCAGCTTAGGTTTAATCGGGCGTTAAACATTTTACCCCCAAACTAAATAAATATGAAATCAAATTATCGTTTAGGTTCTGCATTTCCAGTCATCTTTAAATATAAAATAAGAATTAAGCTAATTAAAAATATATTTAAAATTAATATTTTTGAGCTTACGCGGAACATACATATCTAGATAACTTATATTTTCAAGATTTCATGCAATTATGGCTTAAGTTCTAAATATAGGACCTTTCTGTGATTTTTAATTTATTTTAACACTTTGTTTT
Source organism: Bactrocera latifrons (assembly GCF_001853355.1). Classification (NCBI taxonomy): domain Eukaryota; kingdom Metazoa; phylum Arthropoda; class Insecta; order Diptera; family Tephritidae; genus Bactrocera; species Bactrocera latifrons. The sequence goes on from NW_017537123.1 coordinate 84,023, forward strand.
GTAGTAAAAGAATCAAAAATGTACTGGAGCAAATCAACAGTAACAATTCAGTTTACCTTAATAAACAGGTCGGCCCTGTTCGTGATCTGACAATTGAATGTCCAAGTATTACTGGACGGGTAACAACAGGAGTAGTACAAACCAATCCACAACAAGTTTTGAAACCACCTGCAAACCATGCACAAATTGATATAAAAGCTTTGCTAGGCGTCAATGACAGTAATTTGAAAGCTGATACCATGGCAATGTGGGCTGGGAAATTGTTGGAGTTATTTCAGTCCGGCCAACAACAAATAGTTCACAAACCGATATACGATATGCAAATTCAAAAAGAAATTCACGAGTTACAGGTATTTTATTGCTATTATTATTGTTTTTAAAATAAAATTTTTTTTTTTTTGTTTTCTAGGGTAAATCCTTACTTTACAAATGTCCCAGTGGTGAGGTCGTAAGCTCCGACGGTTCAGGAATTGATAATTGCAAAGTTACACCGAATTCAAGTGGAGTAACACTTAACTATAGGTTTGGCTAAACATATAGTTAGAAGAAACTTAACATCTATCTATTAAAAAAATTGGCCACATTTACTTTTTTATACTGAAATGAGGTTTTTATAAGTTCTCTATTTTCTGCTTTTGTTATGGATTTTTATTTTATGTTTTAAATGGATTATAAAATTAAAGTTGAATTTCATAGATGTATTTGTGAAAAAATCAATTGGAACATTTTGATATTCGTATCGTTATTGATTTCTTTTGTATAGTCTTTGGTAATGCTACCTTATTTTACATTTTTAGAGGACGATGAGTCGCGAATAAAAGGGGCGACTTTTGAAAATATGGTTTTATTGTGATCGCAATGTGTGGAAAGAAGAAGCAATTGTAATTTTAGTTTAACAAATATATGCCCCTTTTATCAATAAATTGGACGACTCGACTATTAATTATCTTTGTTACTAATACTTTGAAATGCAGCGTGTTCAACAGAGATAATCAAATTATAATGGTTGACGTAGCTAAATAAAATATTGACATATGTAACATAAACTAGAGTATTGTAAAATCAGTGATGTCCGATAAGTCAAAGCGAGAATATTTTTTTGAGATAACCGGTGTAATGAATTGAAAGTAAACATTAATTTTCAATTTTAGTGTTGCAAATATAATACACATATAGATGGGCACCAAAAGAATGTAAAATTGTTGTATTGAAATTAAGTAATTTTAAAACCCTTCCCTTATAATAAATCCAGTAAATATACATAATTTGTATATGATTATACATACATAACGAGTATACATAGAACATATATTCTCTCGGCAGCTATTTAAAAAGAAGTAGTGAATACAAATATATTTTTATATGTAATTACTTAACTTAATGCCGAAAATTTGTTGTGTTTATTATACTCATAGACTTTAATCGACCTTAATGAAAGTGTAGAAAAAATGCACTTGAAACTAAATAATAAAAACTTTATCCTATAGTATAAAAGCCTAACTGGATTCATTCTTTGCTTTGGAGTGGTCTATAGTAATTAACATTGGGAGAAACGAAACTGTTGGATAGCAAAAAATACAAGAAAATAGGTGACAAAAATGTTGAAATCAAAAACAATGACTCGTCAAATTGCAAAAGGTAAGTATATATAAATATACTATTTGTTTAGTAAAATTAATTATTTTAATTGTTTTATATGTATTATTTGTTTTTAAAATTAAAAATAATATTTAATAATTTAAGTTTTGTTATATATTTATTGAGCTTATTGTTGCAAACTTGTCAAATTCGTGAGAATACAATTCTATAAAAAGAAAATAATAATCTATGACCTTCTAAGGCAGAGATAAAAAGATCCAAACACAAGTGAATATTGGTTCACACTGTGCAATACCAATTTTTATAGAACATATGTATACATAGGTATAATGTTTTACAAATATTTAAGAGGGATAAGTTTGTTGATAAGACATTTATTTTGAAAGAAGAACAATCCGAAAAGGAAATAAAGCAAAACTTGAAAACTAATCTTTGAAGAAATTAAAACCTTATCAACTATTGAACTGACAGAGCCATGGGCACTAATCAGTTAAAAAGATTAAAAATATAATTAGGTATAAAATATTTGTATAGCTTATGTAGAGTCGGATGTGAGCAAATACAATAAAAATATACTACTAATTATATTTGTGCAGTATCTAATCCTATCTAAGCATGTATATATACATATTGGGTAGTCGAAAAAGTCTTTCCGTATATACAATTGCAGATATCTCTTATAAAAATCGATCAATATCTTTTCCAGTCCCAGATATGGGATATTCGTATTCTAGTCCCAATGGCTGATTCTTTTTTTTATTATATTTAGACTAATAACCTTTTTCGTTATTTCTAATTAACTTTAAATAATTAATGATACATTTTTCTTATTTCTAACTATCTCTAATTAATCAGTTTCCTTATAAAATAGCGTGAAAATATATTTTTAGTTTAAAATGTTGTATAGTGAATTTCAAATTTCCGTCGAACTTTAGTTCTTATATTTCGGTAAATATACCAGAAAATATTTTCCCGTCAAATGGTTATTTTTAAATTTTTATTTTGAAGTCAAATTGATTATGTTTTACTTAGCATTAAGTAATTCGTCTAATTCTTCTATCCTAATTGACGATTTTTCACTAACTGCAGTACAAACCACACGCGAATCAAAATCGGCCAGGTGTTATACAAATTCCTTTAAAATACAATTTAATGGTATACTTTCAAGGTTCATCCCACTATTTAATTTTTAGTGCAGTCAGATAACTTCACATAACATTCATTTATTATATGTGCTAGAGTGGAAAAGTGAAAATCAAATATTTTCATATCTTCTTTGGCGTTTCAACCAAGAGTCGGTCTGGGCCGAGAACAAGAGACTTCGCCAATAACATCTCCCCTTTGCGAAAGTTTTGCTAATTTTTTGGTACAAATTAGCAATATTAAGCAAAACATTCTTCTTAAATTTTGCTGCGACGGTCGGGTCTACGTAACCGAAACTGACCCGGATTTTGCCACACAACAACAACATAAAATCAAACTGGTTCTATGGATTTGGACCGATTTCATAATTTTTTGACGTTTTATTACAAGTAATATAGCCCTTTATTAAAGACATCCCATATTCCCTATTGAATGATTTATACGGTGGAGAGTTAACTGTACGAATGAATATAACCTTGTAAATCAGATTTGGTTGAGTAAACTCTGAGTTTACCCGATATGTATAGCTTTAAGTCCCATCTGATCCTGTTTCTTTAAAACTAAGCAATTTGCCCAAACTAAATGTAGCGTTTTGTACTATAAGAATTTTGAAAACATCCTCAATAATCTATAAATTCGTTCGTTCAGGTCAACTTACCCGTTATTCAGTTTTATTTCTTTGAATTATTGTCCGATATCAGTAAATGCATCACAATGTATGTATGTTTTAATTCTTTTAGAATATCGCATGTGGCGTAAAATAAGCAGCTATAACAAGGGCAACGGGAGTATGGCTAAATTTCCATCAACCCAATTTAAATTACAACGTGCATTAATCATTACCAAGTTTTCTCGATATGAATTCGAACAGATGCGCTATCCACAGCTCAGCCGAGAACAATTGGAGAAGAAGTTGCGCGATCGTGGCACTGACTTTGAAATGCTCATGTACCTACACAATTTACATAAGGACTTTGAAAGAAATGTGGTGCAAAGTTTTCTTAATGTGGGCTGTGAAGTGAAGGTGGCTAATAGGTAATTGCATATACATACCATGTAGGTCTGATTGTTGCATTTTCTCGCCGACATCTTTCATATTAATATATTTAGAGAAACCATTTACACTTAATACACTAGAACCGTCACTAATTAAATGTTCCTAAAAATGTTCAGCGTATTTGAATTGTTTATTGCTATTGATAATTGAGCTATAGGGAAATCCTCAATGTATTTCTATATGTTAGTTTTTAATGTTACGCCATCTGCATTCAATTACTTATAGCTTTATATATATATATATGTATACAATATATAGAGCAAAAACTTCCAGAAATTGGAAACATTTTAAAAATAGTGGTTTGTGTGCGTCGACTGTACTTGCAAATCATAACTCATTGACTGTATTTGGTTCGAAGAACTATCACTATATAGAGAAATTAATCCATGAAAAAATCCATGATCCATGGTTGCAGTTTGACAATAACTGGTCCTATACTGCATTCCGTACCGATAAATTCATTACATATTTAATTTATTAATTTGCAAGATTATTTTTAGCAGATTTCATAATTTTTAAATTATCCCCATATATACATACCTACATACATACATATGTGTTTGCATCTGTTTGAATGATTGATGAATGTTTGAATTTACTAAAATTAGAGTCGAATTTAGAAGCTCTCTAAGCAAAGAGATCATGAAATGGGCTGATTTGATTGTACCGGTAGGCGGTGATGGAACGTTTTTGCTAGCAGCGGGACGGGCAAGTCCACTTTTTGCTCAAAGTCAACAGAAAACCCCAATTGTTGGCTTTAATTCAGATCCCCAAAGATCAGAAGGACGATTAATGTTGCCAAAACATTATACAGAAAATACAGCAGATGCGGTATTCAAAATAAAAAGCGTAGGTAAATTTAAAACTTTTTTTACAGTTTTTAATTGCTTGGATGAATTTTATTTGACAGGGTGATTTTCAATGGATGTATCGAACTCGCATCCGTACATCTATATTAGGCAGTAATGGCAAAATACCCGAATCCACCGACTTATATCGACACACGGTAACCAAAATGGAGCAAGAGAAAACTGAACCAGAATATTTGAGCAAAGTTTGGTCGTTACGTTATAAGGCCAAAATGAAAAGAGTTTTGCCATATTTGGCGCTAAACGAGGTTACTAAGAATTTATATAACATTAAAATATATGGGATTAACTTTTTTTATTGCAGGTGTTCATTGGGGAGCAACTTTCGGCGCGTGTATCCCATTTGCAATTAGTTATCAATCACGAGAACGTAGATAATAAAACAAAATGTTCGGGGTTATGTGTAAGTACTGGCACAGGATCAACTTCATGGCACACAAGGTAAATGCGTATAATGTATAGATTTTATTAGGATTTCCCGTAACAGATGTTATCCTGTTAAAACTTAAATGTTACGATTCCCTTGAAGGCAGGTTGCAAATGAAATTTCTTCTCTTTATTGGTTACAGTAGCTTAAACATTCTTCGTGTTTAACGAACCGTGATCACTGAATGTGTTTTGTTTTTAATAAAGGAGCTATAGTTTATATCTTAAGATCTATTTCTTTCCCATATTTCAGCATAAATCGCATTACATCCCAACAAGTAGAGGACCTATTAAGCATATTACCAATTCCTGACCCCGTCTATGCTAAACCAAAGCCAATTTTTGATTCAGACGAAATCGCTACTCAGTACAATCAAAATTTACGTTTCAGTCCAGGTAATAACATCTACAAATATCTACATTACATACTAATCCTTAGCGGAAACATGATTTTGATTCAGATGATCCACGCTTGTGTTATTCGATCCGTGAGCAAATATGTGTGGGAGTTTGGCCCAGTCCAAGGAACTTTAAAGCACGCAAATTTGTAAACAGCTTATTTGTGAAGTCCCGTTGTATTGATGCTAGTAAGTGCATATTTATAGCCATGATATTTCAATTTTTTAATGTTACATACATATATCATTTTACAATTCCTATATATCCATGACAACCGCTAAACATACCTACTATACATAATTTAAATACTCGTAGAAACGTAACACTTGCAGAGTTAATTTACTTTGTAAACAAATCATAAATATACCAACCATTGAAATGGTAACGAATAAGTGAAAAGGCACCTCCAGTAGGTACATGGTCCATATAATTTCCATAATGTTTTCTGCCACTGAAGTAATACTATAAAAATTCCAAAGTATACATGGCAGTAGAAATGTGCGATTATTCCGTTTCTATAAGAGAAATTTTAAACACTATAGGCGAAAATATTTTACTTTCAATATCCTACCGGATAAATGATGACATTGACGGCCAATGTGTTTAATATGATTGTCAACAATCGAAAACAGAACCCAAATTTCGATAAAATAGTCGGCTCGATCAGTTCTTGACCAAATCGATTTGCTATTTCATTCCCTACAATTATTCATAAATGATTCGTTTTACATAAAAATGCAATTTTTAAATTCGTTTGCTGAGAGTTGAGCCACAATATACCATTGAATTTATAGTTCCAGCCAACATCTTGATTTGCAATCAGCAATACAATGGCGAAGTTGTACACAAGCAGTTTTACTGTTTCGGTTTGAAATTCAAATAGCAAACTAGGATCCTGCACGAAATTATTAAATACATACATACATATAATCGCATTTACGAGTTTGCTTACCCTAAAAAGCGATTTGCATTTAGTAAATGATGACTGCTTCTCTTGTTGTTTATCTAACATGTTTTTAGTTATTCAGACAGTTGACACTTATTTTCACATATTTCTCAATCGTTTCTTATATTTTGTAAAATTTTTTAAGTGATTAAAATATCATTTCAGGTGTCAAATATAATAAATCTGCTAACGATTTATTATTTTTTCAGATCTTGTTATTGATGGTAGCATATCATATCCATTCAATGATGGGGCGAAGGCGTTGTTGGAAGTATACCCAGAAGATTCATTACTTACCATATCCTTAGATTAAATCGAAATTTATATTTTTAGCATAAGGCATAAATATTATGATGTTGAATAATATTGTATATATGTACGTATGTAAAACTATAATAATTATACAAATGTGTATGTATTTAGATTATTAGATAATAGATTTAAGTGCATATCTACTATGAATGTAAAGTGTGTCTGCCTAGTGCATATTCATTTATTTATATTGTTGAAAATAAACAAATAAATTTGCATATACAGATATTAATTTTATATATGTATGTACAAATATCTTGTACATGGAAACGCCGTTTTTTAATTACTATTCTTTTTTTTATGAAAATTTTGGTTATTTTTTTATTTTATTTTTAATATGTTTTACATTTGCTCTTGGATTACGCTTAATTTTAATTTTTGACTTGGTATCTGAATTTAATTTTTTTTTTGTTTAACAGAACTTCCAGTGTTAGTTTCAAATGGTGCCATTATTACCACTTCCTGTTTTCGCCTTTTTACGTTTTTCAAATCTGTTAACATCGATTGCTTTGAAACGTTCATCTTGTGTAAATTTTTCTTCTTTTTCAGACCATTCCTTTCGGCGTTCTTTCCGTTGCCGTCGTAACTCACAAAATTTATCTCGCTGATTTTTACGAAAACTTGAAACATAGACGGTGCATGCACGTTTAAATATTAGAACCATATAAAATTAAGATGTAGTTTATATAAAAAACCGATATACTTACGATTCTTCCATTACATCAGGATCTTTGCCTTCCAAAATCCATTGTTTACGCCTATAATTCTGAGCGCGTTCTTCAAAATCGTTGTTATCTAGATGTATTTCTGACTCACGTCGTGTTACATTGACTTGCATAAAAATTCGCTCCACCATTCGTTCTAGATTCCAAATAGTAAAAGATTATTAGAAAGGCAAACAAGAAAAATTGGTTCAATATTTACGATCGATTGGATGCTCTGTCAATTTCGTATTAATTTTTGTTTCAATTTCACCGAGCAATTCCAAGTCACGTGGAAATCGAAGTATAGATATTGCTAATCCTTTACGTCCAGCACGGGCGGTACGACCAACGCGATGTATATATTCTTTTGGTGTACGCGGTAAGCGATGATTAATTACCAAATGTACACTTGGTATATCCAAACCACGTGCAGCGACGTCAGTAGCAATCAGTGTACGTACATAATTAGATTTAAAACGATTTAAAGCGGTGACTCTCTCCTTTTGACGCATAAAACCATGTAAGCAAACGTTATCTATACCCATGTGGTTTAGAGTCATACACAGCAACTGACAGTATCTTCATAAATTGAAATAATAAATTAAATTGGATATAGAATATATAATATAACGAAATTAAAATAATTGTTTTGTTAAATTTTTACATTTTCTAACGAGTGTAAATAGATAATAATATATTTGTTTTACTTTTTTGTGTTAGTGAAAATTATTGCATTTGCGTTTTCATTTTCTTCTCGATATTTTCTAAGCGCCTCTATCAAGACCATATCCCGATCATAATCTGCACATAAAATGTAACGTTGATCAAGTGTATCCACCGTTGCAATTTCGCACTCTTCTGACCATTCAAAACACTAAATATGTTTGTACATTTTAGAAATTAATAAAATGTAACAAAAAATAAAATAAATAAGTACATACTTCTTTCGCGATGGGAAATATACTCGATTCCTTAATAAAATCTCTCATTGTAGCTGAGAAGAAGAGATTTTGTCGTTTTTTTGGTAAACAACTTTCGATTATGGCCATACTTTCATCGAAATCCCCATTTAGCATACGATCCGCCTCGTCAACAACTAAATATTTAAGATTATCAAAGGAAAAAGTATTGCACCCACTTAAGTGGTCAGCTAGCCGTCCAGGCATGGCAACAATTATGTGCGGGCGTTGTGTAAGCTTCTGACTCTCTATCATTTGATCAGTACCTCCAGAGACTACGCATACGCGCACCCCCATCGGTTGCCCTGCAACTAAGAATTGCTCCGAAATCTAGGATTAAAAGATTTGTTTGAAATAATGCTCCCATGCTTAACCAGGAAATGTACTTGATAAGCAAGCTCGTGCGTTGGTGTTAACACTAACGCGAAATGACTGGTCGGTTCTTCACTCAGTCTTTCGAGAATCGGCAATGCAAATGCAAATGTTTTACCAGATCCCGTTTTAGCAGCTCCAATGCAGTCGCGGCCGGCAAGTATTGTTGGAATGCAGTTCTGCTGAATTGGTGTGGCCGTTTTAAGTCCTGAAAGATAATTATTGTATTCAATAATTCGTCGTTCATACATAGTGTATATAATATTGTTACATATTACTAACCCAATTTTTGAATTTGTTTTGTTAACCAAGGCCTTAAGCCTAACGTGGCAAATGGACTTACTTCCTTTTTCTGCATTTTTCGGACCAAAATGTAAACAACTGACCAACTATATGCAACAGCTGCTGGTCCGCATGGATTTAAAAACTTTTGAACATTTGTTCGCATTTCCCCACAGTGGTGGGAAACGTTTATTACATTTTTCATAACAACTCGTCTTCACCTGCTTAAATTCCAGCTTGCCATTAACTTACCATATTTCGGAATTTGGTAGAATAACTAGAGAACGATAAAAATTCCCGTAGAAGAGCATAAAGAGATGAGCATATTTCACATCGCGTTAACATTAATTATGAAATTTCTGGTAGTCAGCGACCAACATGTTTAGAGACTAACTATACTTGGGAAATTTCAATCATTTAATGCCCCTCTGCATATGGTTCAGACCATCGAAACTATACGCTTTTTGGATTTCCCGCTTTGAAGTCCAAAACATGGTCTAGATAAACGCTAAAAGAGTGTGACAGACAATATCAAAATCAAGAATGATATGAGACTAGATTGCGACACCCGACTAACGATGGCGCTATATATTATAGAATGCGAGTATGCAAGTTGAAAAACTGTGAAAACAAACAAAAACATAAACAGTTCTGTAAACAAGTGAAATAAACTTAATTCATTCAATGTTAAACATAATTGCTAATTAAGTTGATGTGAATACTGTTTTCAGTAATAGTTATTTTATTGTACGTAAATACTTATACTCACATACATACATATATGTACAAGTACTTCCTAAGTGCATATTGGTACTAACCATTTGCGTTTGCTTCAATTTTGGTATAATCGTTCGTTTAGTTGATATTTACTTATTTATGCATGAAAAATTACGAAATGCGTATACGTTTATTCCATTACCAATAAAAACTGATAGTACCTCTATTTCAAAATAAAAATTAATTTTATTTTTACTTTGTATTTTAAAAAAGTTTAATACACCAACAAATATTGAAGAATGTCAGAATATAACTCTAATTTTTACTTTCGTGGAGCATTTACTTTTTGCCGGATCCAATCTTGGACTTCGCAGTACCTCGCACCTTTTTCATTCTGTTGCGGCGTTCCTTGCGTTGTTTACGGGTCTGCTTCTTCTGTTCGAATAGTCCATGACGAGCCAAACGGTACTTAGGTTCAAATTTCTTGGCATAATCCAAAGTATCGTAAATAAGCGCGAACCCAGTTGAACGGCCACCACCAAAATTGGTACGAAAACCGAAAACGAAGCAGACATCGGGAGTTACTTTGTACATAGCAGCCAATTTCTCACGGATGTCCTTTTTGTTGACTGAAGCCAATCCAGGATGCAGAACATCGCAAACCATTTGTTTACGAGCTAATAGCCGATTGGTCATGAACTTGCGGGTGCGAATAGTTGCGGTGGTACCAGACATTTTGAAGATGTACTAAAAGAGATGAAATCATATATCAGGTCTATTATTCATATATCTACAGTAGCATAACCTCACAAAATGTGTCTCGCTTGACATTTGTTAGTACTATATGACTAGAAACACACGTGTATTTAAGACACAGAAATATGCTTCCTTCGGAGAACAAACATTCAATACGAGAAGCAGAAGTAGCGGTCACATTTCGCAGGCATTTACTGTGAGTTAATCAAAATGTTACCTGTGAAAACACTTAAAAAGTATTTAAACACGTCTTTAACACAGACACGATTTTTTAGGAAAGGAAGAAATGCTTTTTATTTTAGCGTCAAGTTGGCAGATCTGAAATGTCAAATTCACAATTCCAATTACAGAGGTGTTATTTGTGTAGGGATGATTAGAAAATGAGAAAATTCTAACTAAATGATATTGCTCACATTTAACTTAAAAAATATCGTACATTTATTTAAAGTGAAAGTGTCTAATTCATTTACAAAAAATTATTATCAAAAATAAAATAATGTAACTTAAAAGCGGTGAAATCCGTACATCGTTGTTGTTAGATTTTGACAATTCACACGCTTTAAGAGAACTTATAGAGAAGATTTAATTGCGTACTACCTTGATACAAACCATCATGGGCGGATTTCACTGCTGCTAGGTCGGAAGGAGATTTTTTAACTGCTAAGCTGAGCCAGAGAACATACAACAATAAATTTTTTTGTTTCGTGGACGTTCATCTGTATATAAACAGTCTTCTTTTACACATGTATGTATCTGCTAAATGGCAGCGAATATGGTGAATTTCCCCTTTGAACTTTTTTAGTTAGCCGTCAAATTGAGCATCGTAGGATATTCGATTTGCACCTTCTCATTGTTTTTTATTCTCTGTATATACATACATATGTACATGTACGTAGCTATTACAGATGTATGTTAGCACTTTTAATATTATATGTACATATGTATATTTACACAGGTTTATATTATATATTTATTGATATCAATTTCCGTAGCGAATTTTTATGAATTCATGCAAAGTTGAAAGCATACTTATTAAATAATGTAATTTCAAAGTAGTATTTATAGTCAACTAGCTGACCCGGTAGACTTTGTACTGCATCAATCGATAAATAAAATACTTAAATTATTGTATAAAATAAAATTAAGACAAACAAGATGATTCCGTAATTAATAAAGCAAATCTCGGTATGGATTAGATATTATTGTTATTTTCGATTAATTACACATGATTTTGCTTACTTACAAAACAGAGTTTTCTTGAAATATTGGCTATTCATAAAGTTTCAATTTGATATTGACAGACACAAAGTAATGATACAGTCTGTTTAAAGTTTTCTGATAAAATATATGTATTTTATGTTTTGTTATTTGATGCGTAAAAAAATATGATGGTTTTCTGACGCCCGAAGGTAAAGATTATTTTAATTTCCCAATTGTTTCTTGGCACAATAATCTATTGTCGGATCATAGTGGAATGCCTCTCGTTCCAGGATCACAGGAGCACTTCGACGACACATCAGAGGAAAAACAAAAGGATCTGAGCATTTCCATATATATTATCCTTTCAAACTTCCACAAAAAATTTAGGACTAAAATTAGCTAAATCGGTCCAGCAGTTCTCGAGCTTTAGTTGGACCAAAAGCAATAATTTTTATATACATTGAATGTATTTAGATTTTGAAATTTTACATATTTTCTTTCTTTTTAATACCTTCCTGTATTACGATAAACATTTTCAACCTAAAATGATCTACGTGGCAAACGAAATAAGGACTACGAATTGAGGGCATGCACCTGCAATGTCAGGTCCCTTAATTGGGAAGGTGCCGCTGCCCAGCTGGTTGATGTCCTCGTGAAAATAAAAGCTGACATCACCGCCATCCAAGAAATGCGATGGATGGGACAAGGACAGAGACGAGTAGGTCCTTGTGGCATTTACTACAGTGGCCATATAAAAGAGAGCAAGTTTGGTGTGGGATTAGTGGTGGGAAAGAGACTAGAGAGACTAGCTACAATTCTCATCAAAGCGAGGTTCTTCAACATATCGCTGATTTGCGCCCACACTCCTACGCATGAGAAGGACGACGTGACCAAAGATGCCTTTTATGAGTGCTTGGAGCGCACTTATGAGAGCTGCCCCCGCCAAGATGTCAAAATCGTGCTTGGCGACTTTAACGCCAGGGTGGGCAAAGAAGGTATCTTTGGTACAACGGTCGGAAAATTCAGCCTCCACAACGAAACATCCCCAAATGGGTTGAGGCTGATCGGCTTCGCCAGGCCACGAAATATGGTTATCTGTAGTACTAGATTCCAGCACAAGAAGATTCATCAAGCTACTTGGTTGTCTCCGAATCGAAAAAACACCAATCAGGTCGATCATGTTGTGATAGACGGAAGATACGCCTCTAGTGTTTGAGATGTGCGTGCGCTCCGAGGCCCTAACAACGAATCGGAATACTATCTTGTTGCAGCCAAGATCGCACCCGCCTCTGTGCAGCAAAAAACGCACGTCAACAAACACAAGGAAGGTTCGACGTCGAGAAGCTGCTATCACCACAGACAGCCGAACCATTTTCTACTCGGCTTGAATCCTGCTCTCTGAGAGCTTTCGTCAACAACACGGTATAAGGGAATTGTGGGACGGCAGTTCAGCTGCAATCGAAACCATTCGTTTTTGGAAAGTGCAAAAGAACAGCTGGTACGACGAGGAGTGCCGTGTCGCAGCAGAGAGAAAACAGGCTGCCTAGAGCTGAAGAGGGAAACGAGACGCATTTGCAGACAGAAAAAGTAAGAGTCCGAAATGCGTGAGTACGAAGAGCTTGATAAGCTGGGCGACAGTTTTCTACGAAAAAATGCGGCGGCTTACAGAAAGTTTCAAGACCGGAGTAGACTCTTGTAGAACCCCCAAAGGTGATCTAGTCCCCGATGCCCAGAAGAAGTTCGAATAGCAATTACCCGCCTGAAGAACAACAAAGCGGCGGGGGCCGATGGATTGCCGGCCGAGCTATTCAAACACGGCGGCGAAGAATTGTTAAGGAGCATCAGCTTCTTTGTAAAATATGGCCAGACGAAAGCATGCCCAACGATTGAAATTTTAGAGTGCTATGCCCAATGGACAAAAAAGGAGACCCCACAATCTGCGCCAACTACCGTGGGATTAGCCTCCTCAACATCGCATATAAGGTTCTATCGAGCGTAGTGTGTGAAAGATTAAAGTACAGTCGGAGTTGCCTTTATGCCGCGATGTCTGAATTTGGTATCCCCACAAAACTAATATGGCTGTGTAAGCTGACGTTGAGCAACACCAAAACCGCCGTCAGAATAGGGAAGGACCTCTCCCCTATCGGCATATGCCGATGATATTGATGTCATCGGCCTCAACACCTGCGCCGTTGGTTCTGCTTTCTCTATACCGGACAAGGTAGCAAAACAAATGGGTCTGGCAGTGTGGCATATAAGGTTCTATCGAGCGTAGTGTGTGAAAGATTAAAGTACAGTCGGAGTTGCCTTTATGCCGCGATGTCTGAATTTGGTATCCCCGCAAAACTAATACGGCTGTGTAAGCTGACGTTGAGCAACACCGAAACCGCCGTCAGAATAGGGAAGGACCTCTCCGAGCCGTTCGATAGCAAACGAGGTTTCAGACAAGGCGATTCCCTATCGTGCGACTTCTTCAACCTGCTTCTGGAGAAAATAGTTCGAGCTGCAAAACTCAACAGAGAAAGTACCATCTTCTCTAAGAGTGTACAGTTGCTGGCGTATGCCGATGATATTGATGTCATCGGCCTCAACACCTGCGCCGTTGGTTCTGCTTTCTCTATACCGGACAAGGTAGCAAAACAAATGGGTCTGGCAGTGAACGAGGGCAAGACGAAACTGTCGCGCAGTCGCAACTTGGCACTCACGTCACTGTTGGCAGTCGTAGATAATTTCGTCTATCTTGGAACCAGCGTAAACACCACCAACAATGTCAGCCTGGAAATCCAACGCAGGATAACTCTTGTCAACGGGTGCTACTTCGCACTGAGTAGGCAATTGAGAAGCAAAGTCCTCCCTCGACAAACAAAAACCAAACTCTATAAGTCACACATAATTCCAGTCCTGCTATATGGTGCAAAGGCTTGTTTATCGAGAGAAAAGTTCTGCGAAAAATGTATGGTCCTTTGCGCGTTGGCCACGGCGAATATCGTATTCGAAGGAACGATGAGCTGTATGGTATATATGACGACATTGACATAGTACAGCGAATTAAAAGACAGCGGCTACGCTGGCTGGGCCATGTTGTCCGAATGAACGAAAACACTCCAGTTCCGAAAGTATTCGACGCTGTACACGCCGGGGGAACCAGAGGAAGAGGAAGACCTCAACTCCGTTGGAAGAAGCAGGTGGAGAAGGATCTGGCTACGCCTAAAATCCATTGCGCCTAAAACGTTCTATAAAAGATGTTAGTAAGCCATTACCTATACAAATAATCCAATCAAATTTTTATAACAAATCTGTGTAATGGCGTTGTAGTGCAGAAATATTCACATATTGACATTTTCAATGCATTTTTTGAAAGCGCTTTTATAAATATCTTTAAAAATAGTTTGTTTTACCACAAATTTATAATCGAGATACTTCTTAGCTCGCGGGTAACTACATTTTCCATGCCTACAAATGTCTGCTCGTTAAAAGAGGCATTCTACAAAGCACTTAATTATGACATAAACAAATTTATTTAAGGATTCTATAATTTATGTGAGATTATATAATTGATTCTCTGCCCGAATTCATTGTGAAGCCTGTGGCACTCATCCGAAATTTGACCTTCAAATGGCTCCGGAAAGCGGCAATAAATTTGAGGGGCCTAGTAAAAATAGTATGTGTGGCTATGTTAAGTAAAACCGTCGTTAAGATATATGTATATATGGATGTCCAAACGTGTATATTTGTATATGTGTAATAACTATTGCTCTATTTGCTAACTTACGATTCATTTGGGTAATCTTGACAATTCGTCCGCATAGCACTGTGGGCGAAATCCATTGAATTTAGCTTTCTTTTTAAAATATTTGAATACCTAAATTTTCGTTCTTACCTCCTCAGTCAACAGCCAAGTCGAAGTCAAAATGAAAAATTGTATCATTTCTTGTGTTTAAATATTATATTTATTTGATACTTATATGAAATACTCCTTACACTAACAAAGCACTTATTAATTTTTACTGCATTGAACCTAGACACACTACAATAATAAAAAGGGCTCCACAGTAGATATATGCTAGTGCTTCTTTCCACTCTTTCATTCCAGTTGGAATAATGTTCTTATTAATTCGAAATGAAAACGGACTACCCATTCTGATCGTGTGTGAAGTACTTGAAAACTCAATATATCTGGCTGAGAGAGGATGTAATTTAATACACGACTTTTAGTGTCAGACGCTTTAACTCTGGTTGTAAATATATGTCTTGTAAGAGAAAATGTGGAATTATTTATTGTTCGCTAGATTTTTCGTGTTTCTTTGCAATTGATAAATTTTAATGCGCGAATTAAATTCAGTAATTAATTCGAGTTCGTATAAAAGTTCACAACATAGCTCAAATAATTTGGCACAAGGGATCGCAGTAGCAAGGGACATTGTGGTCCTGCCTTCTATTTTGTTTAATGTATATCAATCCTAAACGATTTAAGCTACAATAACCAAATCGACATCGGATGATATAACTGTACTGTTAAAACTACTAAAAGTGCGACAATGACTAAATATGCCAGATGAATACAATTTTACACCCCAAATGGTATGAGAGGGCTTTAGCGGAGTCGACGTAAAATTGAACGATGGTCGCGCAACCGGCCACTTTTAGCTGAAATCGCATTTCTCGCGACACGTGCTACCGATTTCCACCAAATTTAGTACATGACATTCCTTTGACATTTTTATGTTACATACAGTCTAAAAATTGGCAAAATCGGACCACATTCACGCCCACTTCCCATATAAAACAATGGCAAATTCCATTTGAAACTTTCATTTCACAGTTAAAAATAGGTAGAGTCGGATCAAAACTTCCCTGAGCCTCTATATACTTAATACAAAGATTTTCGAACTTCCGGCTTGCTGGAGATTAACCGCATATATCGGCCAATACGTAAGTTATCCAAATGATAATAAAATAGATAAAATTAGACAACAACTTGACCTACCCGCATATAACTAATATCAAGATGTGTGGTACTTTATGAAAAACAGGACGCATTTTTTAGTATGTGGCATTGACAAAAATAGAAAAAATCGGGTCGAAACTCAAGTCGATACTTAATGTAAAGTTTTGCCAGAGTATAAAAGGTATTCGGTTACACTCGAACTTAGCCTTTCCTTACGGTAAATATGGTACATCACTGTTTTTGCGTTGTTTAGAGTAATCAGCAGAATAGAGTCCTGGACTTCTTTTGCATTAAAAATTGATTTAACGGGAAATTTTCCTTTGCAGCATAAAAACACTCAACTTTATCCATTTGAAGCATAAGGAAAATAAGAAGAAAATTACGCTCTGTGAATTTCATTAAGATAGCTCATTGACATTGATATAAAACTAATCAAATTTCTTTGTATTAGGTACATGGGGACTAAGGAAAGTATTGACCCGATTTTTCCCATTTTGGACACAAGGACATACTATTGTCAGCAAAAGATTTTATCCGTATTTCAATAATATCTAACAGACTCAACGATGTTTCCGGTAAAAGTCAGCCGTAGGCGCTGGGTTTCATTTATTCAGTATTTGGAGATTAACAAGTTATGATCTGATTTCCACAAGTTTTAGGCGTGATATGTCATAACTTAGAGGTACTATTTGCGCAAAGTTTTACTTCCACAACGTCATTAACTCTCGTTTACCATTAATTAAGGAATAACATTGGACTTAGTCTTATTTATATACATATGAGAAGTAGGCGTGATTGTTGTTTGATTTTACCATTATATTCGTACTGTGGCATGAAAACGTTGAAATAATGTAATGAATCAAATTGGGTGGAAATTGGTCGAGTATTTACTTAATATATGATTGCACAATTTTTACTCGGTTATCGGTTTGTTTGAGACCTTTCTGCATCATATATATTTTCCACATAATCGTTAAATGAGGTGTGACCGGGGTTATCATCCACCTCCATTCATTTTTACACCATCGGAGAAAGTGCTGAACAGATTCGTCTAGAGCAAATTTGGTTCATGTAGCTTTGGTGCATTGTGAGGTATTTCCATTGAACTTAGTAGGGGCGGAGCCACACCCACTTTTTAATATTTTTAAACCGCAGATGCACACCCCTACGGCGATTCGATTTACCGAACTACCCGTTTCTTTATATGTTTTTTTATATATAGATTAATGCCATTTACCAAGTTTCATCAAGATATTTTAATATGCCTATTTATTTTATGAGAATTTATGAATTATGGCGACTAGGGGAGTCTGATTTTGATCATTAGATTGTGTATTCAGAAATTAGTGATTTTTGCCAATAGACACTCTAAAAATTTATTCTGTCGGCAAGAATTATTTTATCATAACTTCTACTAAGATTTTTCTTCGAAGCATTATCAGATTTGTGTTTGAGGTGTGAACAAGATTAGATAAATTTCATGATAAGTTACTATAGAAGTTGCGAAAGTTGCATCGAATGCATTTACCTTTGTTGGCCAGATAATAAAAAATCAATTAATTAAACAACATATTTGGTTTACATTTTACCAAATTCCATATATTAACTTAGTTTTGAATACATTTTTCCTATTTCACGTTTTCTCATTATTATTATAATACCATAAATGATAGCAGCTAGCACACCTACACTCAGTAATGCAACCGCGAAATAGTAAATAAATAAATCAAAAAGATGTAATTGACTGAAAGGTATGTTCCCACCAAAGGTTTTTAAATCTGCTCCGCCCTTATGGCGTAATACATAGTCCATCCAGTACATGCACGTTTCCACAGCACCTAACGGCCGATCACGGAAGGTAGCGGCCACCTGACGTATTGTCAACTGATATGTGCTGTCCTCTTTGATGGTCTGCAGCGCCCAATTGAGTGCCGTCTCCGTTAAGTTATTATGGTTCAGATGAATTCCAACACCGAGTTGCACTGTTAATTCCGCGTTGCGCACTTCATTTCGAAATATAGGCACAGAAATCATAGGCACATGCCGCATTATACCTTCCTGTGTACTAAGTAAATCACCGTTCATAAGAAATATATGCACATGCGGATGTGCCAATATATCTGCTTGTGGCACCGCATGTTGGACCATTATATTGGTATGTAAATTTTTCAACGCTGTGTGATCGTGACAAGTCCACACCACACGCTCTTTTCGTTTGCCCAGTGTATTTAGGAGTATTTGCATTATGTGTTTTGGTACGTCTGTACAGAGTTGTTCATTGCCAAGGTTCATGTAGATGACGCCTGCTCGCGATTCATCCAGGAAGCGACGAAGTGGCCAAGGTAATTCACGTGGTGGTCGTATGTGCATACCGCCGGCAGCTACGGTATTTAATAGCAACGGTCGAGGCCGTAACAATGGGACGTGACTGTTGAGCAACAATATTGTCAACTCAGCTTGTAACGTCCCGATGTTGAGTTCGTTCACGCCTTTAAAATTAATAGACATATTTAATTCAATACGTGAAAACATACTACATAAACGTACTTGCTCTGCAACAGGTACATATGAATTTAGATATTATTGTAATTTACCTTTAAATTGTGAAAAATGTTTTCGCATCACTGATTCTTGTGCGCCCCAATTGTCTTTAATAAATTGTTTTCGTCGTGACATACAATTACGGATGACCCCTAATCGATTCCAATAACCCACCTCTGGTTTGTAAGTTTCATAACTGATAGGTGAACAGGCGGCCGGTACCATTTGCTCTAACACACGATCCATGTAACTCTCAAAATTCGTGTTTAAAATACCAATTGTAGGCTTGTCGAAAAAATGTCCCACTGCCAGCAAAGCCTCGGTATAGAATAAATCCACTATTATCAAATCATAATCAAATTCATTGACAGGTAAATTAAGCAATTTCTTTACGGCTTCATTTGACAAGAAGTAATTAACCGCATTGGCACCCGTAGTGGCCAGAGACTGTTGTATTGTCCTTTCGGTTAGTTTGCTAGCTTTAAGGAGGCCTCCTTCTTGGCTCCCCGTTATTTCTAAAACTGAAGATAAAGTGTAATGATAATGTTATGAAGGTTGCGCAAGAATAAATCCGAGGTTATCCCCAACAAATATAAGTTGGAGTTTTTTTTTTAATT
Source organism: Bactrocera latifrons (assembly GCF_001853355.1). Lineage (NCBI taxonomy): Eukaryota > Metazoa > Arthropoda > Insecta > Diptera > Tephritidae > Bactrocera > Bactrocera latifrons. The sequence continues at coordinate 103,870 of NW_017537123.1, forward strand.
TTATAGAGTGTAATTTCTGTAAAAGTTCCGCGAAAGATTTATGGTCCTTTGCGTGTTGGCCACGGCGAATATCGCATTCGAAGGAACGATGAGCTGTATGAGATATGTATATGACGACATTGACATAGTTCAGCGAATTAAAAGACAGCGGCTATGCTGGCTAGGTCATGTTGTCCACTTTACAACGATGTCACGATGTGATTGGCAAATGGTTTGTCAGACATGAAAATATAAACGAGTTATACATGCACTGAGCGAAATCGTTATATGGGACACTGAACAAATGGGTTGTATTTTATAATAAAATTATCAATGAAACATTGTTAGCCTTCAAATAAGCGAAGAAAGCAACATGTTCAGAAATTTAATTCAGTATTTTATTGTAGAAATACTACAACAGACCGCAGAAGGAAATATACATATATAATTATATATGGGCAACATTAAATATATAATCGGGGTTAAGGAAACATTTAATAGCTTGTATGTCATCCGTTTGATATTGCGACTGATATTAGAAGTCGTAGCATCGAATTTGCGAGTGACTTAAGAACTCTCAGGTCAATTCTTGTCCTTTTTTCATGAATTGCTCTTTTGAGAAGCAATAATCAAATTGGTGTTCAACTTTGTAAATTTGCTTGCAAAGAATGCTCTAGAGATTGAGAGACTCCGAAGATCTATTATATTTAGAGAGACATATACATATGTATGTATGTCTGTGGTATTTAATTTACAAGTTTACATGTTATTTAATATATAATATATAAATTATATAAGTATCATCAGTAATCATATCACATACATTGCTTCCAAAAAGGAAATTCCGGCTCAACAATTATTTCTCGTAGCCTTTCTAAACGTTCATTTAGGCGGTGACTGCTATAAACGGTAACCTTAAATAAAAAAGCTTTTAAATGAAACGATTTAAATTAGAAGCATATTGAGCTATCTTACATTGTGTTCCCGCTTTGTTAATTCCAACATTAAACTTCGCATTACTGCGAAATGGCTTTCACTGGGGTGTGCAAATAAGCCAAGAATTTTAGCTCCGTCGACCACGGCTAGATTCCATGAAAGCGAACGCAGAATTATAATTGGCAGAAAAAACTTTTGGTATATCATTTTAATCTGAAAAAGAGAAATTAGTGCAAAATAAGATGATATCAGTTTAAGATCAAAACAAATTCAGGTTTGTGTGAATTCAGATCAGTAGTGATTAGAGTATATGTTGCCTGGAGAAATATCGTATTTTTATATATTTTTACTAAGTAATTAAGGTCGATAGGAATATGTTATACGTATTTGATAAGCAAATTATCAGTATACCTCACGGCGAACAGGTCTACATAACCAGAACCAATCCGGATTTTGATTCGGCTAAGCACTGTCAATTGGGCAGCATTCCTCAAAAAAATTTGGGTAAAGTTTTCTACAACAATAAGATCACAAGCATGTAAAATCTTTCAAAAATATGTTTAAATAACTAAATTTATCACGATGCCAATGATACAAAATAAATATTTAAGAAACATGCTTTGTACTTGATATTTAGTTTCATATAGCAATATTAAGCGGAATAAATTCCATTAGAATACTTCAAATATTGAACAAAAGATGATATAATGTATACAGAGACAAGGGAGACCATTTTATTCGGTATATAGACGCTAGCCAAGTTAGTTATAATATACAAGTAAGGAAGGGCTAAATTCGGCTGTCACCGAACATTTTATAGTCTCGCATGATAAAGTGATAGTCGAGATTTCAGGCGTGGTTGTGAACCGATTTCAGGGTGTTAAGAAAATATYATATACCGAATTTCATTGAAATCGGCAGAGTACTTCCTGAGATATGGTTTTTGGTCCATAAGTGAGTGACGCCACGCCCATTTTCAATTTTTAAAAAAAGCCTGGATGCAGCTTCCTTGTGACATTTCTTCCGTAAAATTTAGTGTTTCTGACGTTTTTTGTTAGTCGGTTAACGCACTTTTAATGATTTTCAACATAACCTTTGTATGGGAGGTGGGCGCGGTTATTATCCGATTTCTTCCATTTTTGAACTGTATATGGAAATGCCTAAAAGAAACGACTCTATATATGTAGTTTGGTTGACATAGCTATAGTATTTTTCGAGATATGTATAAAAAAGTTATTAGGGGGCGGGGCACGCCCACTTTTCCAAAAAAATTACGTCTAAATATGCCCCTCCCTAATGCGATCCTTTGTGCTAAACTTCATTTTAATATCTTTATTTATGGCTTAGTTATGACACTTTATAGGTTTTCGGTTTCCGCCATTTTGTGGGCGTGGCAGTTTGCCCATCTTCGAACTTAACCTTCTTATGGAGCCAAGAAATACGCGTACCAAGTTTCATTATGATATCTCAATTTTTACAGCTTGCACGGACGGACGGACAGACGGACGGACGGACGGAAAATTACGAGTTCGAGAATGGGTGTAATCTGATCGCTGTCACGCCCACAAATCGCCATTAACTAACTAAAAGCGCAACAAACCAATAACATAGACATTAAATTTTACCTTCGTGATGGTACTACATATAATGAGTTTCAGTGTATGACTTATATAGTATATGCATATACTACTGTGGTCAAATTGAAATTTGAAATTTTTATACTCTCGCAACAAAGTTGCTAAAGAGAGTATTATAGTTTTGTTCACATAACGGTTGTTTGTAAGTCCTAAAACTAAAAGAGTTAGAGATAGGGTTATATATACCAAAGTGATCAGGGTGACGAGTAGAGTTGAAATCCGGATGTCTGTCTGTCCGTCCGTCCGTGCAAGCTGTAACTTGAGTAAAAATTGGCTCTGAATTTATTGAGCGAAGAAGTGCGTAATGCACCATCTCATCCTGCATTGGTCATTTCGCCACATTTTCAACTTATACCATGCCGCAAGCACCTCATTCGCCTGATTTATCTTCGTGTAACTTCTGGATATTCAGCAAATTCACATGATCACTCTAAGGACACCGTTTCGACTGAATTGAGGATATAAAAGCTGAATCGAAGAAGGCTCTGATGGCCATCACGACGGAGGATTTTTCCAATAGCATAAGTGTATTGCAGCGGGATTGGATTTCTATGAAGGAAATGAAGTGGACAAAATTCACCATTCAGTTTGATCACAGCAGTACAAAATTGCTTGGATTTCGATCTCTGGTTGACGCCTTACACCTTAAGGTATTTCTCTGCTTTTTATTCTACCAAGAGTATAGAATGTGCGGTTGCACTAGAACTTAGCCCTTCCTTCTAATGTCTTGTTTCAATACATTTTTACTATTATCATAACAGTTTTACAAACCCGCAAATTATGTAAGTTTGTTATAATCAGTGTATTATACATACAATATGTATGTGTGCAATTCATACTTCTCAACGGATGTGTACAAAACTTTCACATAAATAACTATACTCTAGATACAAACATAAATGTAGTACATACATACATTCATACATGTATTGTATGTCCAAAATTATTATTCATGGATTCTCTCTGGACTTATCACCATTCGACATTTAAGACGACCTCAATAGTAACAGAGATTAAATAAAGAACACACTTTAAAAGTGATTTTTTAGCTTTTTTTAGACTATATTGACACCTATTTGACTAATATTTCTCACAAGTTTTGAACACTTAAATTAATTTTTATTTGATTGACATTTTTACTCTAGGTAATTTCTTTCAATTTTTAATTTTTTCACACTCCCAAAGCGCTTGCAACGTTTGAAAAATACTCTTTAACTAACTTTTATTTTACCCCTGTCGACCCTGTATAAAGAACTAAATAAAGAAGAATCGATCGCATCATGCTGGAGTCCAGAGCGAGTACAAACAAACTAAGTTATACATACATATGTTTATTTATATGTTAATTTTGTGGCATATGGTCATACAATCGCACTTGTTTGTGAGTAGTCTTGCCATGTTTTCATGTTTGAATGACAACAGTACGTATTCGAAATTTCGGTTAAACGAATCCAAGAGTAAATGCCTATTTAATTTAATTTAATTCAAAATTTAGAGTAACTGAATAATTATACTTGTAAAACAGTTTAGCAAAAATAAAAATCAAAAATCATGTGTTCTTTTTAGATACAATTTCAAGGGCAAAATTAAATAATACATCAGAATTGTTGCTTTCTTCCCGCCAGAATATTATCGATATTACATAGTTCTGTAAGTCCAAAATAAGGAAAATATTGCGGAACTTCTTTTAATCAATATTGGTAAAATTTATAATAATGATTTAAATGGCAACATTGGTTGTATGTATGTATGTGAAAGGCGATATGTTTAGCTGACAATGCTTTTAGACTACCCGCTCTCATTTTGTGCCGTTTATGAGGCTGTGTACGAGAATAAATTTATGTATTAAGCTTTGAATACAAAGACAGCGGCACGACACGACTGCACAACAGTGAAATTTTTTGGCTGCAAATGTCGTACACAACTTCGTAATTCCCGTACTAAAACTGTTCACTGGAACGAAATTTAAATGTTTTGTTCAAAGTGAAATTTTTTGTCGCAAAAATAAAAAAATAGGTGTAATCGTTTATAGATTTATTATTATAAACTGTTATTACAAATGAAAGTTTAGAGCTTTTTTATGCTTCCATTGGATTTCCGTTAGACTTGTTAAAGCTTTGAATAATTTTATATTATATTTCAAATCTTAATGACAGCACTGCATTATCGTCGGCAAAATTAGAAATGGTTTTAATTTAGCGACCGCGACAATTGCAAGCCTGCTCCCCTGAAGTTGCGCTGTTGTCCAAATAACTGTTCCCTTAAAAACATGTGTATTTTAATTTTTGACATATGCCGCCAGTCGCTTTTCGCCATTTATGTGTTCAATGCATGAATATTACCTCCTATACGATCAAAAGCAATTCTTTAGCGCTCATTTAGAAAAAACGTAAGGGAGCAACAAATCTCTGTACAGCCGAACTCGAGGCATATTAAATATGAGAAACGACTTCTCTTGCAGGAACGAAATCGATGAACCCATTTTTCGAGTACTTTTTCCACCAAATGAGACGTCATGAATAGCACGTTCAATATTGACATCTAAAGCTGGAAGAGAGTCTGATTTATTGCTAAAGATAAATGACTTCAAATAACTCCACAAGAAGTAGTTTAATGGTGTTAAATTACAATTTTTTGGAGGACTTTCAAATTAACAATTTCTTAAAGTAATCGGAACTCCAATATTTTCTCGTCACGATTCGGTTGTTGAATGTAATGGTTGTTCATGAATAATTTGTGGGTTTTCTTCGCACCAGAGTCGGCAGTTTTGATTATATACAGCACCACTCAGAGAATGGAGAATCGTAGATTTTTTTTTAAACATAATCGGTTTGAAGATGTTATAAGGTAAAACAGCAAATTTACGACGTTTATGGTGATCCAATGATGTGAGCTCTTGAATGAGAACAATTTTATATGGATGCAAGTCCAAATCCTTTCTCAAAACCCGTCAGTTTGTGGTTTGAGACAGTCCCAATTCTTGAGAACGTCTTGGAATCGAATAATGGCGATCTTCAGCAACACTTGCCTGAACGGCAGCAATATCTTCATTACTACGAGTGGTTCTTTGTCTTATTGACACTTGAAGAAAATGTATACTCCTACTTTTATAATTGAACAATACCGAGCACCGGCGAACAATTATTACGACCACAAAGTGGCAAAAGCGTATGAAAAGTTGAAATTGGAGAACGATTATTTTGACAATAAAATTGTAAACGTTTTTTTGTTTCCTTAGAATTTCATATTTTTAATATACATAGGATACTCCTGCAACAATAATATTTTAGTAACTTAAGTAAAGCGGGCTCACTTGGCAATATTTCCCACATTACTGCTCACTCAGCAAAATAGAATGCTTTTTTAATCCAGGTTTATGTACATACTCTTGTGAACAACACAATAGGGTAATCCCTTCCGATTTTCGGCAGTACCTATTACACGAATTAATTCAAATATTATATCTAATCTTATTATCCACTACAAATATGAAAAAATATTAAATATTAAATTTAAAAGTAAATTTAAATTAAAAGAGCTCTAAAATATATCAATCAATTAAATGTTATTCGATGTAAATATTGGGCCAAAGACAAAAAAAATTTTAAAATTAATATTTTTTCTTCAAGTATTTGGACGTAAAGGTGTTTGTTCATAGTTTTTAGTAAAATACATTGGTTCAACGCCCGGAACAATACCCCGACACCACAATTCATCCTTGACACTCATGCTATCTTTTCACTACGTTATTAATTCTTTTGTAGCGTTTAATTATTTTACCGTTTGCCTTGAGTGTTCTTAACTAAGCACTTTAAGAACCTTCTTCAAAGTACCCGAGGGCCCAAAAGAATTTAATAAAATAGCGACTGCAGGTCCACTTTAAGTTTCTTGAAATTTAAATTTCTTAGCTATTTGTTTTGTGTCCGCATATTCGGTTCCTACGGGTTCGATTTGAATATTTTATAGTCATAAGGCGGCACAGATTAAAAGCATTATTTGTGCAAAGTTTTTTATTGTCAATCCTCAATTGCTTCTTGATTTGTGTAACCAAAGTGAAATAATCAAAAGGAATATATAATTGTGTTATATGGGAAGTAGGCCTGGTTATAACACGATGTCACCCATTTTCACACTGTGACATAGGAATTTTAAAATAATGCCTATTAGTGGGCGGGGATACGCCCTGCGACCTTTGCGGCTGCCTCTGTACCAAATTACAGTTTCTTAATTTATTGAATATTGAATGATAGTCCACTGCCTGTTGGGCTTGTGGTTCGTACTAGTGGTAAACCTCCTTTTAGGTTCCAATTCTAAATTTATCTTATTTTATAAGACATTTAATTAAAAAGCGGTATTTGGAAAAACTACCACGTCATAAACGAACATTTTATACTCTTGCAATTTGCAACGCCCAAAGCCAGACAAGTACTTTCAGGTATTGACAAAACTTGAGATAAGAAATGTTGAGTAAGAATTTTGCATTTTTTTTTGACAAATTCGAGAATGAGTTACAATCATATTTGATATCAGTAGTATTAAAAAAGATACTCGCTTATTGAATATATCAGCGAAAAGTCAATCAGATAAACGGAAACCACTATATTAGATATATGGGGATTAGACCTACAGTCCAATTATACTGCGGTTTGAAATTTAAAAATTTCCACTTTAAACCAATTGCAAATACGTACATACCACCATATGGACATAAAAGTTACCCAATATTGATACAACTAGCACATTTCTGTTTAAGTTGTCACATGTATTTGCATTTACTTTTGCCGTCACGTTTCTGTGATTGCAGCATGCGAATCTCACTGGCAACAAAAACAGTGTTCGAAATGAATTTTCACACACCTTCTAATAGCTATGGGCCAGGAAATGCGTATATGCGTGTAGGCAAGGATATTGGTTTGGTGTTATGAATTATTGTAAGGAAACAAATCATTTGAGTCTTTTGAATTGCTACAAATGGGGTTTCACTCGAAATTTAAATTAAACATAAACAGCTCTTGTGTCATTGAAGTGTACAACGGGCGGCAAGATAGGGCTGAATTAATTTTAATATTTTTTATTTTTTTTTTTTTATTTTATAAAAGCTTACATAATAACACAATTATTATACAAACTAAGAAAATACGCAGCACTAGCATCATGGGCTATCGGCCGAGGTAATTTTAATATATATTCTTATATTTCCTTAAATTTCTTTTGTATTCTTCAAATCAACAGTTTTGTTTAATAGACCACATTATTAATTTGTTAAATGTAATTAATCTTGTCTACGTAATTGATCCTGGCCACATTATTATTAAGTATTGACTATTATTCAGAGAAAGTTAACTAAAACTGACAAATAAGGAAGGGCTAAGTTTGGTTGTAATCGAACATTTCATGATCTTCTAAGTTAGAACGTTTTTTCACCTGATTTTATCCATTTTAAGCACCAGAAGGAACCGTTATTAGAAAAACACGTTCTCTCAATTTTACTAATACTATAACCTACAAATTTTGCCCATATATAGGGTATGAAATCCTTCATAAAGTTAAGCGGACGTTCGAAAATCTTCTGATCCGATTCAACCCTTATTTGACAAAAAGGCATACTAATATTAGAAAAGGATTCTCTAAGAATTTATATAATATATTTCACAGATTGTCCGATATTTTCAAATGGAATTTATAGTTCTGTTATATGGGAAGTAGACGAGTTTGCTATCCGATTTCGCTCATTTTTACAGCGTAACATAAAAAGCGTAAAGTAATATTATGTACTAAATTTGGTGGAGATCGATTTAGTTAGTCCTGAGATATGGATTTTCGCCGACATATGTCCATTGTCCAATTTTGACCTCAGCTTCTATAAAGTACTCTTGTATCATCATAGGTGTTTTAAGGGATTTTAAGTTTAATTGTGGGCGTGGGAGTGGTCCGATTACATCCTTCTACGAAGACGTTTTCACTCTTTTCTTCTTTACCTTATATTTAACTCGATTATATTTAGATTGTACAAACAACCGTTAGCGAACAAAACTTTTGACTCTGTAGCAAGAGTATAAAAGTCGGCGTCGTCACACCAAAAAATAGGTTTTTCGGAGCCAAACAGAGCTCTTATATTGCTACACAACCAAAAACTTCTAAGAGTTGTTTTTGAGTTTTTTTCGTTAGCCGTTTTTTGACAGATTAACATTACCTTTAAGTCGTGTCAACTTGTCATGTTATTTTTATTCCGTATTGTTTGACATTTTATCGTAGAAATGCTTACGCTTGAACAACGTTTACAAATTGTTCAACTTCGCGCGCTTTGCTTAACTTATGGTCAACATACGTCGGAGACCCAGCATTCATTACAGGAAAATATTCGGCCGAATAGATCATGTCCAGCACGCAGTGAAGAATATGTAGCAGCTGACTGACGTAGGGCACAACTTGACGCATTTTTCGTCGAGATATTAAATTGAAAGCGTACAAAATATATCTTGTGCAAGATCTGAAGCCGCAAGAAAAGTTCCAAGAAGATCCGTCGTTTTCGAGCCATAACCATCAATGGCGACCGTTATCGCGCCATGAAAACTGACTATTTGATACCCGAAATTGATTGAAATCACATCAATAAATTGATTTATTTCACGTTTTGGGCCGGTCGATAGGCCATCAGGATCGTGTGATACACCTTAGAGTTTTTTCTGCGGAGATACACAAAGTCTTAAGTCTATGCGGATAATCGCATAGATTTAAAAGTTGGAGCAAAATACTCGAAATAGTCATCGAAAATTGAACTCAGCGAATGGACCATCTGAGACTTAGGCCCTTATTCAGCTGTTGCTAATCATACATAAATAAATCACCTAACTCTTACATCAAAAAAATATTACTGCCAAAGTACTAACGAAGCGTGACCAATATATATGCAAAATTGTAATTCTGACTTTGGGCAATAAACCAATTTGCAAAATAAGGATATAAAGACGGATATAAAGAAACACTCTTACGACTGCTGATAGTGACATTGTGGTGTACTGGCTATCTTGTGTTTGTTTGCTCTCTTGATTATATTAAATGTTGAGTCTAGGTCAGTTCATACAATACAAAAAAAACATTCTAAAAACTATTTATGTACGAGTACTCGCGGTCACATGTGCTGCCAGCCGACTTAAGCAACACGTTTTTATCCTGGGTGTTGCAACACAGCGCAGTAACAGTGTCAACAATGCGCCAATGGAAAGTTCAAATTTCTTTGAAAAAGTTCGTTAAAATGTGCCTGTTTGTCATCTTTTTTATTGAGTTTTCTTTGCTTCTGTCTTGCACATGTCGACAGTAGTGCGAAAGATGTGTATTGGAACCACATTTGTACACATGAACGTGTTCTGCTCGGCAGAACAACGCTGAGCAGCTGACTGTTGTAAGCACAGTTGGTAACTGAAGAGAATTATTCCCGCAAACATTGACTGGAAAAGTAAGAGAGTTATGTCGAAAAGAAGTAGAGTGTGAAAGCTGCAGAGAGCAATAAATGTGGAGCCATACATTAGCATCGGCCGTATTCTATCGGGTTTTGGTTACTTCATCGGACTAGTCTAGGAGGAAATGAAAAAACTTTTCATTCACAGAAATCAGTAGCCTTTTATCGTATTTGACAATTTTTTTATTGATTTGTTATTTAATGGGGCCCTCACACGAATGTTATGTTCTGTTGATGACGAAATGTTAAAAAAAATTAAACAAGTAAGGAAGGTCGAAGTTCAGGTGCAACCGAACATTCTATACTCTTGCAACTGACAGCAATCAAAGCTAGGAAAATACCTTAAAGTGCAAAACGTCAGGATCGGCATCTAAGCAGTATATATAACTCATACACAGACCGACGTATTCGAAATAGAGCTTATTAGAAAAACGAAAGTCATTAAACATTTGTACTATTTGGGAGTTGGAGGCAATATCGTCCCAAACATGTCACATCCTACTTACTAAAATGTTAACTGAGATTCATTAACATACCTCACATACCATTACCAAAAATCAGGGGCGGATCCAGAACTACAAATTTTGTACTTGCAACTTACTCAAAGTCCGTTTCTTCGCGGAGTGTATGCGCGGAATAATGTATAACTTTGAACTTCGTCCTTAGCAATGACACTTTATAGATTTTCGCTTAGTGAGCACAGCATTCCGATTAAGCCCATTTGCAATACCAACTGCATTGCGATGACGAAAAACATGTGTATATAGTAGTTTCATTAAGAACATCGCAATTTTTACCACTGTTGCAGCTTGAACGGATGGACGGACGGAAAGTCATAAAATAAAATGAATAATATTGAGCAACTCTATGAAATGACCCCGAATTTTTAAGCATTGGTTGTAAACAACAACGGGGGTGCTCATCTGATTATGGCACGTTTAGACATACATTTCCTTCCTTTTCTTGATAACTGCTTGTCAAAACATACATAAAAAGATGAGAGTTGCCAAAAATTTTGCTTCGTTTCGAATAATTTTTATGTGAATGTAGTCAAACAAATGATGTATACCGAATTTATCTGAAAGAGAGCAAGTCTGAAGCAAAGCGAAGGCAAAGTAGACGAGCTTGGTAGTTTCGGCCAAATTGAGAGAGTAAACGTTGTTTATTTTCGAGAATTTCGAATTCATGTGTTGAACACAATGCTCGCGAGAGACTGCAAACGACATCTGTCAAATATTAAAATACACACGTTCTTATGAACAGACCTATTTTGACAACTGCACGACTGCAGGTCGACAGTTGTCGTTCTCGCTAACTTCAATATATTCTTATATTTGCCAATGACTGTAGGAAGAGTCGTGATGCCAGTAATATGTAAAGTGTAAAATTACTCAAAGCTCTAACAAACCTGACGTTATTTTACAAATAAAACCATAAAATAGCCCTGTTACATCATTTGTAATAACAATTGATAATTTAAAGCAAATAAATTTACCTACTTACTTATTTTTTGTATAAAACATTTCACTTTGAACAAAATATTAAAATTTCATTGAAGTGCAAGGTATTAGTATGGCCACATCGAAATTGTGTACATGCAAAATAGACAACATCGTTGTTTTGTTCATGTAGTAGGATTCACAGCGCCATTTTCAGTTCACTGTCGTGCTGCTGCAGTCTGTCGCGAGCATTGTGTTCGGCACATCAATGAGCGTTGCGCACACGTTTGGAGAATGTACACATACTTACATACATACTGGTGTTTATATAGTCATACTACTACTTCGATATAAAAGGATGGGTGCCAAGTGATAAGCTTCAGATAAACGATAGCTTTGGGTGCGAACGGTTGTGCTCTTTCTTTATAAATTTTATTATTATCGGACTAATTAAGTCTCAGTGAAAAAAACATCTGAAATTCAACCCTTGCATCCAAAATGAGTTTCTAGTAAAAATAAATAAAAAATGGTATAAGCAAGTTAATGCAAAGGACAACAGAAAATTAATAACAATAATTGTGGATGCACTAAAAGATTTTACGCCTCATTAAGCAGTAACAAGCAATAGAACGTTACAGTTCTTATGGAAAATTTATAAAGGGACAGAAAAGTAAACAATAAATCGGTAAGCTAAACGACTTCGAGCATAAATTGCATGTTGTCGGGCTGACAGCAAAATAGAACAAAATATACGTATCCTGTATAGCTCCGTTAACGTCAATCTCGGAAATACTTATATATACATATAATGAAGTTTGTAAATAATGGGCTGGATCAAAAGTCTAAACAAATTTCTAATGCATAATATTATAGTAAAATAAAGATACATACTGCCTTTAGACAGTATGGTCCCATAGGTAGAACCTTGAACTGTATGTTTGACGCTACGTATGAGTAACTTGAATTCAGTGATTGTCATAAACAATCCGTCTCAGTTTCGAAGTTATATGTCAATATTACAGAATTGTTAAAATATTCAATTAGGCCATATTCGGTAGTGAAGGGCAAAAGTACATGCTCAGAAAAACTGTTTAAATATCTATTATTGTTATTCTTAGCCATCGAAACCACTTATCGAGTTTAGAAATTCTTGACATCCCGTCCGAAACCTTTTTAGATTATGTTATATTTTTCAATGCTCATAAAAGAATCTTTCTAATAGTAAAATACTCAATGTCTCTGTTATTAAAGCACCTAAGAAGAAGGGAGAATGGAACTATTTTATAATCACAGCATTTATAGATTATAATAGAATAAACTGCATCGCTTTTTTCTACACTAAATTAAACTTTAGTATATTGCCGTTCATAAAAGTTCAATTGATATTTGGCAAAATAATCCTAAATAATTTCTTTAAAAGAATGTCTCGTTTTACTGAGTTAAATTCACTTGTAGTATTTTTATACGCTGGCAGGCTATATTAAATGTGTCACGAGGTTTTCAGCATCCAAAAAGAAACATCGGATACCCTATAATGTAGACGATCAAACTCAACGATTAAATTCCACCCCTTGTATGGAAAATATTTAAAGGTATTTTCCCAAATTTGTCACACACAGTGGAAAGTCCTTTTATCTGCCTAAGAATAAATTTAACACAGAAAATTTCAAAGTTTTTTACTTCTTTACTTCATGTTCAATTCTAAGCAAAATGGTTAATAATACAAAAATTAAAAAAAATATTTTGCACCTTACAGAAACTTGAAAAAATTAGCTAATTTTAAGTATTAATACATAACCCTTTATTACACAAAACACTTTGTACAAGGCTTGGTATAATCTCCATTAAATTATGTACAAATTCATTTGAAATTCTAAAAGTATGCCATTCTCGCTGTACTCGCTACCAAAGCTCGTTTAGATTCGGTGAGGGAGGAGAACATCAATAAGATATTTTGTGCAGCATGTTCTTGGTCGTCATCCTGTTGAAATATGACTTCTTCTTTAAGACAATCGCTCCTCTCCTATCCATAGATTTTTTGTAAGGGTATAACATGTCACCATATGAAGCAACTCGATATCAAAACAGCCCCTCCACTATACTTTCGCTGTTTTAGTGATGGTCTCCCTGGGGGATATAGCATATATATAGTTTGCAGTCATCTGCTGTTTAATTTCGGCGATCTCTGGCGAATTTCGATCGTACCTTGACATTCTTTACGTGATTCTCAGTTTCTGTTTTTTACAGCTGCGATGTAGCTCATGCCGCAGAGCATTCTGGCATTCCGTTTACAAACAAACTTATTTATTTCCATAAATGTTGCTTGTTCCTTGTTGTATATTTTATCATGAAACGTTCGCATGCATCCGTCAAAATTTTATTGTGGTCCATGATTTGTGTTTTGGGACAATTAGTTTTTTTCTGGAAGCTTATGACCACTGATGGGCTTATTCTAAGCACTTTATATATTATTCGTGTGGAAGATCTACTTTTGTGATGACTATAATACTTCACTCAATGTGTGGAGATAGTTTTTTCATTATTTTGAAGAGCTAAGAAATTAATGCAATAATAAAAAAAGTTCTTACCAGGCAATAGCTCAATATCAGTTAAATATTTTGTTTAAGTCGTGAACAAACTTTGATAATTTTTTTTTGCAAACATAACGGGTGCATAATGGCGTATACGTGAGTGGTTTTAATTTTATTTGTTTACTTCTTAAAATTTGATATTTTTTCTGTATAATTAACCTTTTTTTATAATTGAACATAAACTATAGGGATAAAAACGGTTTTAAATTTTCTTAGCTACTTCTATACAGAAATAAATACACGAAGTGCAAACTTGTACTCATTTGTGCTTCCCATAATGGTTGAGTCACATAGAATTTTCGCTTTACTTTGCTTCAGACATTTGCTTCGATAAGTTCGATGTATGCTCGTTCACATCGCAGGGTAGGAAAATGTTGGGCAACTGTCTTCGCTTGAGATTTGCACCAAATTTGGTTGACATTGGTTGAGTATTTGTTAAAATATGGGATCTCAGCTTAATACGAGCGCTGCCACGCCCATTGTCCACTTTTTAACCTGATACAAATGCCTACTACCATATCATTTCTGCTGTTAAATTTAATGCTTCTCGCGAGTTACCGTTCTTTTAGTTTTAGGTGTTACAAGCAATAGCTAGTAGTTAACATATAATACACCATATTTCGCTAACATTTAGGTGAATCTTAAGACATGCTTTGTCTTAATTTCGAAATCACTGTTTGTAAATATAAGTTAGTTCTTCATTATTTAAGGCATATTTGATGAATACTTCAATGTGATGTTTATTTCTTTCGCAGGGTTCTTAGAAACATCTACCAGTTTTTAGTTTCTTTTTGATTTATGGATTTAAATTAAATTTAAACAGACAGAGTATACTAGACGTTGGACTTGCTTCTCAATGCCATTAAATTGGAAGTAAAATCTAAACTAGGTATGTCTATGCATGTTCGAATAAAGAAAAAACCAATTTAATTTTGCCAGCGCGCCAGGACTTTAAGGAGAGCAAATAAGTGTACGTGTAGTTATTTGTGACTACGAAGAAATTGAGAGCAGTCACAGAGGCACTCAGTGGTCGTTTCAACATCGCCGTTAACGTTATCATGCCAGGGCCGTGTCAACGCCTCCGCTTACCCTCTTTGGCGGCGGTGATGCGTACAACACGCGCTTCTACCACCGACTACACCACCATTGCAATACGCAAGGAGCAGCGACGTGTGGTCATGATGGGAGCTGCACGTGTTGGAAAGACTTGCATTATTTCACAATTTCTCTATGATAAATTTCAAGCCCGCTACAAACAAACAGTGGAGGAGTTGCATCGTGGGGAATATGAGCTGCCAGATGGCTCGGCATTAACGTTAGACATTTTAGATACATCCGGTTCGTATGAATTCCCCGCAATGCGTACTTTGTCGATATCAGCAGCGGGCGCCTTCATCTTGGTGTATGCGGTTGATGATAAGCAATCATGGTTTGAGGTGGAAAGACTAAGGAAACAGGTGGGTGAATTGTTGATTCTTTGAATATTATGATGAAATGCATGAATCATGCGATTGACATCGAAATAATAAAAAATGTATATATGTGTGGCAGTAATAGCAAAAAAAAAAAAAGCACTTATTTGCAGAATATATCCAAGATTACAATTTAAATGTTACATTCTATGTATTAAATCCTTTATCAAACGCCTAACTATTATGTACTATTAATATATAAAGTACATGCGGTTGAAATCAAATCAAGAGAAAAACTGTTATTTAAAAACGCTTGCTATTTCATCTCCTTTTCATTATACAAGAGTAGAGAAGAGAACATTATGGATACATCTATGGAGTAATCGTATTCTAAGTTATCATAAGATTGTCCATTTATTACAAAATTCACTATATTTATTACAGCGTCTTATCMAAAARATAGTTATTTTACGTTTTAATGTTTGACGATAAAGTTGGATGAAAGTACGGCGGAGCGTTAAACATATGGTCCGTTCCCTCGAGTGGTTGAAGTAAAAGAGAAAGAGTCGTCTGTGCGTGGCTGGAGTGTCTGTTTTCTACGGCGTCGTAATGGGCGACTCATTGAGTCGTCACGCCGCGTAATGGCTGGTGAGTGCCGGTCGTTGGAGAGAGATGGCAGATGGGTGCTGTTAGCAAAATCTTATGTATAAGTTTATCCTTGAAAACCATAATAAAAATAGTACATAGGGAACGGAAATTAAGAGCACAAACATACATACAATAATTTCAAGGTCAATAAAAATTAGCTATTATGTTTACATTTATTGACCTTGCTCTTCTAAATGCTGTAGCCCAAATTTGATTAACATATGCAACTATTTCTTCATTACAGATAATAGCAAAGCGTGGCCTCAAGGTGCCCATTGTCATCGTTGGTAATAAGATGGACATAAACGAAGCCGATCGGCAGGTGCAGCATGAGGTCACTGAAATGATTGTATGTGAGGATTGGAAATGCGGTTACATCGAATGTTCGGCTAAGGAGAATGTAGGCATTGTAGAGATTTTCAAAGAATTGTTGGTACAAGCGAATATTCGGTACAATCTAAGTCCTGCCGTGAGGCGACGAAGGCAATCACTACCTTCCTATAGCAGCGCAGCAGCAGGAATAACACGTACCATAAAAAATCCATCACATAAATATACATTAAAGCGTCACTCATGCACTATGACATGAAGGGTATAAACGAAGGCTAGTAAAGACAATGTGGTTGAGAACTCAATATTTGTATAAATAAGGAGCTGCTTGGACTTTTTGGATATTGGTAATGGATAGTGCAAAACAGATGTTAAACCTTTTGAAGTTTAAAAGAAATTCGCCAACAATGAAACCCTAACTTAGGCTTATAGAAATATTACACTTACACTTATAGTGTCAAAATCATTTTTCTGCCAACAGTTCTTTTAGAGCTAACGAGGACAGTGAAAACAATGCTGAAAATTATGCAATTTCGGTTAGGCATTAAAGCCATTATTCCGATTTGTTTTTGTTTTTTCTAGATATGTATCGAAGGAAAACAAAAAATTTAATGAGCTTATTCTTTTGCCTGGGAAATGGAATACATGATAATCCAAAAAACGTGTTCGCATAGCATTGGACTTCTCAACTGACATAAAACAATAAGAAAACGCCAAATTGTGTAGTTCGAGAAAAATGCAGTGATAGAAGTATTTTTGAAAGAAGTTATATTAGTTTTTTATGCCATGTACATATATTATATGTATGCAACTACATATATTTAAATAAATTATATTCGCATATGTATATATGTAAGTATGTTTTAAACGGTATTGTAGTTTACCCGATTGTAAAATTTAGTAAATATTTGTAGAATTAAAGTTTTCAAAATCCGAAATATATTTATTAATATACTTTTTGCAAAGAATTATATCAACTATAGACCAATCAAATGTAGTTTTGTATGTATCAAAATAATATATTTATACCATTGTTAGTAGAAGTTCGCTATTTAACGAATTTTTAAACTAAGGTTAACATGTATACAAACGTACGTCAATCTAAATAATATAATTCAAATGCCTAAAGTGAATATGAAATTTTCTGCACCTACTAATTTGGAGGAAACTTGAGACAACATTATTAAGTATCACTGAACTTGACGTCAAATATACTGCAAGCTTCTTACTAAATGTGAAACAAGAACGTAATAAGTATATAGTATTAAGTCAAAAACGACGTATTTGTATTTACAATGTGTTTTTCCAAACTACGAAGATTACTGAAAAAGCAGAAGTAAAGAGCAACAATAATGTTTTTTTGAGTTGAAAATACTAAATAAATGTTACAACACATATAAACACGTTTAGAATGCAAAATAGGTGGTAAATGAGTAAAATACAATCTTCAAACATTTATAAAACAAATTGAGAAAAAATGAAATGGAAGAAAAAATAACATCTGGTATAAGGGATTTATAAGTAGAAAAGTAAAAATGTTTTTACAGAATGTATCAGTTTTGTAAATTCTATTGAATTTTAATAAAAAATTATTTCCAGAAATGTAGATTTATTTTATATTGGGCAGACAAATACTGCAATACACTTAGAAATTTCCTTTCATTTCATTTCAAAATTTTCTTCTACAAGTGTCCTCTTGCCATCAATATGCACATATTTTGGTCTACTAAAATTGTAAAAATGTTGAGTCAATTTGCTTTTGTACTTCCAGGGGATGTTGTAAAATCAATCGAATTGTGAGTTGCAAGATTCTTGTCTTATTTATTGTGGACAGAATTGAATTGAGTTTTTTTTCTATTAAGAAAATGCTGTTTAAATGGAATCATATCTATCCAACGCAACGTAAGATCCTCTCAGCACAAGGCACCGCACACTAGTTTTGCTTACATATACATGCATACACATTCACTTATTACTTTGGACATTTTATATTGCATTAGAAGTTATCATACATATTTTGATACATGCGTATTTGTTAAAAAAAAAAAAAAATTTAATAAATAACCCAAAGGACACTTAAAGTTTGCACAATTATTAGAAAAGTTAATATAGCAGCCACTGATAATGATATCAACTTTGAACTGGCATCTTTATTGTTCTTGACTTAATTTCTGCAGTAGTTCCGTCATCTGTGCCAATCGTTCCTCTATATTCTTCAGTCTTCTTTCCGTATTCGCTTCACGCATCTTATCTTCTTGTGATGTGTTTTTTCGTTCGATTACTGCCATAGCTAATTTTACAGTTCGACTATCCATTTCAGAGCATCTTCCGGTAATGCAGGTGCAGCAGCAGGGCAAGAATGAAACGGGTGCATCAAGCAACTTTTTCTGATGATTGGTATTTTCTTCTGAAAATGGTAAAAATTGTGATTTCGAGTTGCGAACATCAATAGTCCGGGCGAAATTGTATTTCGATTCTACACTGGCATCTCCGTTGGCCACACCGACGAATACTTTATTGTGGTCATTCGGTAGAATGGCGATTTGCCTGCCAACAATATAATTGGAATCAAGATTCATTAAGCGGCGGCATATTGTGCGGAACGGTTCATGTTTAATGATGAAACTGGCATGTCCGGTGCGTCCAGTCAGGACTTGTTCGTAGCGTGTGAGTAGAAGAGTTCGACAAATGGAACCATTTAGTTCGGCTTGCGCTTTAATGGCCTGTAAAGAAAATAGTATATGTACATATGTATATAACAGATATACTGTCTGATTTTCATACACCAAAAATTTGAATTTTTACTGTTGGTGGATGCCTAAAAAATATTTTATATATTTTGGATACAACCGGATCATTTTCCGCAACATACTACAACATAGCTTAATTGGTTATGGAAGTATGGAATTCTTAGCAGATTATCTTATATATATTAGGGTTCAGTTACTAACCTGTGTGTCGCTAACAGCAAGACCATTGAGCAAGTTGAAAAGCACAATTGACATGAATACCACAAATATTAAGAATATCAAATAGCTGTAGACGGTATCAAATTCAATATCTCCAGCATCGAATTCACCTGTCAACATTACAATAGTTTTGATAACCGCTGTAAATGGGTTTGCAAATTTGTTGAACTCGCCACCATCACTTACGGCGTCGGTGCCGTTCGTAATATCGTTGACTTCCGATGATTTGCCAAATAGAATATAGAAGCACAAACTGAATGTTATTACGAATATTGAGTAAAGAGCAAAACTCTTGATAAAGCTCTTTAATACGGCACGCAGCATTAGCATATGTGTAGAGATGGAAAGAACTGGCAATGAACCCACCAACAAGCAAAGCTCCATAGCGACGAGGAGTATCGTGAATACAGCTATTACTCTCTGGGTTTCGAGGTTATAGCTGGACTCTGTACAAGTCAGAATTGAAAATATAATAAGTGCCACTTCCATATAATTAATCGCCGAACAGAAATATTTCATTGGAGCCAAAACAAATTGTATTATTTCGCGCATAAGGAGGTAAATGATGCCAACCCATGAGAAGAGCCCGAATAACACAGTTAGAGCTTCGTATTCGCTTTCACGAAATTTCAGTATGGTGTGTATTATAATGCTTAGGGCAAAACAGAAGTACAAGAGAAAGTTAATATAAAAGATGACAGATAAACGATGCCATTTGAGGAACAAAAAACTGGTGATAAGTGGGTGTTGTAGCAAATGGCGATATTCTTTTGATTCAGCAATATACGCAATCGGTGGCATCTCTTCGTGGAAGTTTTGTGCACGCAATTTCGTTGCATGACTCAAGCGCGGATGTGCAATGAGATTCTTGAAATTGACTAATATTTCAAAGTCACTATCACCAGGCTTATAACCATTTGTAGTGACACAATCATCAAAGTGTTCCTCCAACACTTCCGGATATATTCCATCGATGGGCAAATCATTAAAGGAGCTGCGCATGCCAATGTAGGCACCATGACGTAGTAATTCTTGGATAACTAAGCGATTGCGATACTTAACGGCATAGTGAAGTGGCGTTGAGCCACTGGGATCTGTCTCATTCACATCAACGCGATCCGAATTTAGTAGAAAGGAGAGACATTTCTCGTAATTGACAAAATCGTATAATGGCTCATCGCCTAAGTGACTAATGACAGTGATTAATAATTGATCCTGCCGGCGCAACTTGAGATCATTATGTTCTAATAATATTTTTAGAGCTCGCCAATTACCAAAAATTGTTGCAATATGTATGGGTGTTTGATTATCTAAGGTGCCATTTATATTCACGGTGTAATTTATGAGCAAATCAAAAGCTTTGTGTGTACCGCGCTTTATCGTCTCTATGAATAGCTGAAGTTCTTGCTTCTCTACTTCGTTCGCATTGTTTTCTTTTTCAATCATTCTGGCTTTGAATTTTGGAAATTGTTGGACAAATTCCTCTTCGTTACCATTACGAAGGAGTGAAAAAAGCCTGTCTAAGCTTACGTCGACTGCACTCAATTTTGTCAACATTTCGGGGTAATCACGGTTCAACAATTCACGTACTTCGCCATCTCGAAAGCTATCGACATCTAAATCTTGCTGAGAAGTGAAAAGTTCAACAAGTTCTCGCTTAATTTGACTGTCCAGCTTTTTGTTTTTCAAAATATGGTTCAATGGCGTCATTTCACGGTCGTCAGGCTTGTTGGGTGAGGCGCCATATTCCAGAAGAAGTTTAATGCAAGCGAATACATCGTTCTGATTCTCTGCAGTCAATTTTTTGGCGAGTATATTAAGAGGTGTAAGTTTGGCATAGGGTCGATCTACTTGTACATCTTTGTTACGCAGGAGTATATTGAGAATTTCTGGATCCAGGGAATCTGCGGCAAAACTGATTGCTGATTTCTTCCAATGTTGGTTTAACTAAAAAGTAAAAAAAAAATGGTTGAAACAAGTAAAGAAGGGCTAAGTTTGGGTGTAAACGAACATTTTATACCTTTCAACTTGCAAGAATATAAGTCCGAGAAATTTCTTCGGGAAAATATGAGAGATGGGGTTTGTATTGTTCCGATAGATATATATATAGATATAGTTTTGCCAGTACCACATATTATTAACATGCCGCGTACCAAAAATATGTGTCTTACAAAATTTAGTCGAAATCGGGGTAATATATGTATTTATATAAAAGTGGTCATTACCACGCCTATTTGAGTTTTATATCTTATTCTTATCTTGAATGCTTAGTTATGACACTTTATACTTTAATGGCTATTTGTGGCAGTGGTCTATCTAAGAGCTCCATCTAACTTTTTTTTGCCAAGGAACATGTGTACCAAGTTTCATCAAAATATCTTAATTTTTACTCCAGTTACAGCTTGCACGAACGGACGGACAGACAGACAGTCACCCGGATTTCAACTGTCTCGTCACTTTGATTATTTACTTATATATTCTTCTTGATTGGCGTAGTCACCGTTTACGCGATTATAGCCGAGTTAACAACCGCGCGCCAGTCGTTTCTTTTTTTCGCTACGTGGCGCCAATTAGATATTCCAAGCGAAGCCAGGTTCTTCTCCTCGTGGTCCTTATATATATTATTTATATAGTATAACCCTATATCTATTTCAATTAGTTTTAGGCGATACCCACAACCGTTAGGTGAACAAAACTATTATACTATAGTTATTGAGAAAGTAACATTACCGACAATTTTTAACCAACTTCTCCATACATTTACTTACATGATTAGGACTGCATCCATGATTCAAACATTCCTCTACAAATGCAGCGCGGCCATGCGTTTTCAGAGCTAACTCAAAAACGCTGAAATGTTTGTCATCACATCTAGCCGGGTTTGCACCTTTATCGAGAGCAATTCGAAATTCTTTTAGGTTGTTATTAGCAAAGGCGACACCCAGCTCACTCTGAAATATATAGTACAAGTATGTGCATTAGACATCAAGTTGTAAGCCATTATTATGTTGTAAAGAGTAATCGATCATGTGCCCATTACCTGTGGGTCATCCAATCCGCAATTGGTTATACTTATCGCACTGTATGGTTTATTGGACATTTTGTCAATTCGTCAATTCCCAATTTTGCTGACAAATGGTCTATCAATCTGTAAGGGTAAGCGGATGTGTCACAGCGTGAACATATTTAACAGTTTTTGTAAGGTTATTTTGCTTGCATTAAATTTTGATAACAAAATAATTTATAAATGTCATTAAAGTAGGGGATTTAATTTTCAGAAAATGTTTTATGTTTATTAGCTTCTAAACTTTACAATGACTGAGTATATGTATATAATACATATATAATTAAGACCTGGTCCATTTATGTTTTTAATGTTTACTGAAAGTTTTACTACCGAAAATGCTTGGTGAAAATTTCCTTCAATTTATGACCACATTCCATTAGGGTTGCAGTGTCATTGAGTTTAATTGAATAATTTAAGAGACTTACTATAATGACAACATATCGTTGGTGCATATGTATGTATGTACTATATTAGAGGGATATAAAAAATTAATATTTTTTCGCTTGATACTCTAAGAAAGTCTAACCAAGTAGTACCGCTATTTGTCAGTAACTTACAGTAATTTAAAATATTCATCTCGGTCAAAAAATTAAATTAAATTGCTATTTATTTGTTACAACTATTATTTCATATTATAGTAATCCATCTACTAGTATAACAACTTATTGCTTACGATCGTTGCTTATTTTTGACAATCGTCGATAGGTTTGAATGCAGTTAAATACAGGCACTAAATAGAGTGCTCTGATATCATGCAAAGTTAAAGTACCAGTATATGATTCTAACCTATGATCTCAAAATGGTAATTGGATCACATATCTTCTACGCAATGTAGCACATTCTGGTGTATTCTTTCTTTCGTTGTCACTTATATAAATGTGTAAGTCAAGCATGATCAAATTTCTATTTATTGTAAAATTGAAGAGTTCCAGTTTAATGGAACTACTAAACATTTAATGAAATTTGAGTTAAGTTTGTGGTAATTTTTATGATAATATAATATTTGTGGTTGTATTAGATATTCCTGGAGCTATTCATCTTTGTCACTCTGATTCGGTGTGCGGCTATCTCAATGGTACAATGAAGCATTTGTGATTGGATGATCACACGAATAAATAAATTATAAAATTTCTCCAATTTCAATCACTGGAAAATGTCTTGTTGAAAGTTGAGAATGGTGTAAATGATATGATGCAAATGTATATATATATAACTTCCTATATACTTATTAAATGTAAATGTAAATTATTCCATAATTTATTTTGCAGGCTAAATAAATAAATGGTTGCGTCACTTCGAGTCGACGGACATGGCGATGAAGCGATTTGAATTTTGGAAGGGGAACATTTAGATGTCACTTAGGCTTTGAGTACTTATACCATGCATCCACTTATTTGCATGCAATCTCATTGATTTTCCCAATGGCTGTCTTGTTGCTATACAGATAACTGCGAAATGGATAACAATTTACAAAACGAAACAAAAACGTAGTTCTTAAACATAATAAACATATGTACATGATTCGAATGGACCAATGTTTTGGCTTGATAATCTACCATATTTTAATATTTATACCGTGAAACATTGTGCGTATTAATGACCCCCATGGCGAATTAATTGCATGCAAACTGGTTCCTCAGTTTTTGACCGACCTGAAACACATGTCACATGTGACACAAAGCACATGTCCTTTTCTCCCGAAGGAGATCCTCATTTGTCGGAATATAGGACTATTGTAGCATATATATAATTGCCATGTCAATTGAACGTTCCAAATCAAGTTCTTGTAAGGATATCGTTTTTATTTTACAAGATATATCACAATTATCGGAGAAGTTGTTCAGATCAAACCAATGTAGCATATAGCTGTCATACGAACTGATTGATCAAAATCAAGTCCTTGTAACGGAAACTTGAATATGTGTTTCACGTGATTTGGTTAGAAAAGCTGTTTTCCATTCGCCATTTTTCTGCTCGTTTTCTTTGCGGTTTGCTTTCTTGGGGAAAAAACAACMACAAAGGTGTCAATTTGATACAAAATAGTATGGGGATACCATATTAAAGCAGTATTCTCGACATCTTCGAAGCTACTTAGTTTTGTTTTACACGATTTAAAACCATTCTATCATTGTAAATGGCTAAATTGCTCTATACTTGCTCTATACTATACTTGTTCATGCCCTAGAAATCGCAAAGTTCGAAACTAAGAGGTTATTAAAATGTTTTTACTTCGGGAAAAAATTGCTCCATCAAAGAGACTTAGATATGTTTAAATACTTGTATGAAAATATGTTTTTATGTGTCGAAATTCTGTACCATATTCGCAATTTTACAGTTATGTGTTATTATCTCTGATTTAAAACAGTAGAAGCTACAAATATAACAAGAATATACAATTTTATAACAAAGGTACAATGACAGCATGACACTCAAGCCCTCATTTCACTAAGTTGAGACGGCATATATAAATACAAAATTAGAGAAGGAACATTTAACAATAATTAAAAGCAAGTTTGTTACTGCTGAAGTAGTGTGAAGCCCATTCTTTAGCTTCCGCTTCATACAAAGCAATTAATACAAATTTTTTGGTTGAATCAACTATATTTCCACATAATTTCTTGTTTCAGCGTCAAGAAGTAAGAACTCAGAAATATAAAAAAAAGTTAACACATGTATTCCCGACACACTGATGAAAACATTTGTCTTTTGACAGTTTGCCCATTACCATAATTTTGGTCTTTCTTTAAATTTAATGTTATTGCTGTAATTATGTTTGTTATTCCTTCAGTCAACCACTTAATAAAATTCAAGTAAGCTTTGTGTGTACTACTTCACTTTTTTAAATATTAAATTGGTAGCTAAGTCTATGTTGACATTGTCAGACAACTAAAAGAGATGTGAACGCATTAAAATGTAAGTTGTAACAATATTTCTTTGTGCTAACGAGTGTACTAAATATTTTATCTTTTTTATATTTCTCTTAACCTCAGACAATAGTCTTGTCATCACTGATAATAGGAATGGCATATCTACTAAAATTTATACACAAAATCATACATTGTTCCAATATGGTTTCCATCTCCCCTTGGGCAATAGCGAATACTTACATTACGTTGTTAATGAGTTACTCCAGCTCTATTTAACTGTTTTCGTTTTACCCGTCGATATGATGTACTTATATTTTAGCTCCTGTGAAAACATATAACCCCAGAACAATACATATATGTAGATATATATGTAAGTAATTGTACGCCCTGCTTTAACCTCAGAGCAAAAAAACGTTGTAAATGTTTCGATTAATTTTTTAATATAATGAATTCTAAATTAAGTCTCGCCCACAAAAACAAAATTTATAAGTAATCAATTAGCCAGAGCGAATTGGGCGATTGCGGCCAAAAATCTAATGAAAATATGAAAGAAAAATTCTGAATGATTATCTGAATATGAGGAGTGTTCAGAAGTGTGGTTATCGGCCTACGTTCTATCGAATTTTATTGGTAGAACTTCAAATCAGCAGTTCTCATTTCTTTTGTTTGTGGACATAATATGCTCGATATTACGAACTTTCGATTGAATGGGTAATGTTTTGTTCAAATAATTCACGGTTACTCTAAAGGAAAGAAAATATGGATGAGCAGCAAATAGTTCTTGATTAAAATTTAAAACACGTTACTTTTTGAACATACCTCGTATGTGAATGTGCATTTGATAACTTTTACTTAAAATGAAGGTCAGAAACGAAAAGATTCTATATAATTAAATAGTGGGCAGAATTTTGACAAAGAAGAATGGGCAAAACAAGACTGTGAAGACGATTTAAAGAATTTTTAAGATCTATTATGAACGATAAGATCTTTTCTCACGGTTGTTCTGTATCGGAGGAATGGGAATTTGCATTTCTGTTCAATTAATGGTGAGAATGTGTCACGGAAACGGAATAAATCAAACTAATTTGAATACGTCAATATTTTGACTACCGAGTGGCTGCGTGTTGTTCCAACTGCCGTTTGAAACTTATACAAAGCTGGTTTAGCATTTGGAGGAGGGTCTGAGTGTCATATAATAATATATGTATGTAGTTTTATTTTTTTTATTACTTTAGATTTGATTGGGGTTATTGATGCTTCATTGATGTAGTGTTGAGCGGTGCTTAAAAGGTGTCTAAAACTACACTTCAAAAGCGAAGCCGACAATTGTTATTTACTGGCTGATCAATTAGCTTAACAAAACGAACCAATTTGCTGTTCGTATATATATGTATGTGCACAACTGCAAATATATTAGCAATATTACCAGACGAAGAATTTGCATAATTGTTTCAGCCTTTTCGAATATTTTTTTCTGACAAAAAATTATACACATTTACATATCGATAGTTGTGTTATTGTTATTTTCTTGTTTGTTGGTAGAGGATACTACAAAGATCGTAAACTTCTGGTTGTTATTAAGCCCTAATGAGTCGTATAACCTTTCTCAAAAATTTTAACAAATGAACTCTACAAACTCGCGAAATTTTAAAATTCCCGTTTCACATTTCGTATTCAATAAAGTTGTAACTCACATTTCAAAAAAAAATAGTACAGTTAAACGTCCCTAACTCGAATCATCATAATTCACAAAAAAACTTCGAAAGACTTCGAGTTCTGGAAGGAAATGTGTATAAATTTTATGTTGCAGTTACTAATAGTGGCAGACTTGTTTCCTGTACCTGTATTTTCCCAATGTTGAGAAACATCGTAAATTAACTGTACGTACGTGGTACATAAATTTATGAAAGTATGTATAAAGATATGAGTATGTAAATCCGGGTAAATATTATAAAAACTTCATAAATTTTCGCTTTGAGTGCAGAAAAATATAATTAAATAATTTTATAATAAACTACACACTCAGCTTCAAGAACTCAATAATAACACGAATAGTTGTACCAACCCCAGTAGATACTGAGGTACCGACAACCTTCACTCAGCACGAGAGCTTCTCATTTTTGGCTTTTTTAATTTTTGTTAATTACTTTTCAATGTTAGTGTGAATAAACGTTTCCATCAACAAAATTTACCGCTTTCTTAACTATAGAAGCGGGCGGTCAGTAGCCAGATGCAGAAGCTTGAGGCTGTTTCGTCCAATGGATTCAAGTACCAGAGTTTTGAAAAAAGGCAATTAGCTGTTTATAATATATAATTAAATGTATGTATGTTTGTAAGTGTTTGCCTGTCACAATTGAATAATTTTCGTTCGTGCACAGCCAACACACCATTAATGATCAACTGTGCGTGAGCAAGTTAAAAGTGGTGAACAGAGATCGAAGTAATCGGAAATATTTCTAGCCACATGCCACAACAGCAACTGCAACTATACATACATTTGAATACATGTATGTAGATATGTAGATATACATGCATGCTTACATTCATACTTAATCGACAAATTTTTCTAACTCAGTTATTAATGGTTCGTCTTGAAAAAATTGGACCATTTTTCAAATTGACTCGCAATTCAATCACTTCTATAATTGTTAGCAAGTATTATAATAAACTGTGATTCGTTTTTGGTGAGCATAAAATATGATTTTTTGGTTTCGCTTTTAACACCATTTATGCGATTATTTATTGGTTGAGTATAAGCATTACTGTTTTCCATTTGATATTTTAGCTTATTTTTCCTCGTTTTTACACTTCTCAGATCATCCATTTATGATTCTGTACATATAGTACGTAAGTTTGTACATACAGACGTATGTATCTATGAGTGCAAGCTTGCATGGAGCGAATAGAACTGCCGGCTGTGAAAAGGGAGGGCAAATTTTTTCAGCGACGTTAAAAATTAATTGGAGTAAATTAAGCACTTATTGCAAGAAATTTATTTTAGTGCTGACAAATTAACACATACACAAATGTCTGATCAAACGCTGTCAGTTCCTACCTACGAGTCTAATCTTTATATATAAAAATCACATGTCACGTTGTTTGTCCGCGATGGACTCCTAAACTACTGAACAGATTTTAGTAAAATTTAGCACACTGTGTCCAATTCGAACCAACTTAGAAGATATAATAGTTAAAACAATTGAAAACTTGAAAATACAGTGAAAGATTTCTTAAATGAACGCCCTATTAAGCGGACATCTCCATTAATCATGCACATTGTTGATGTTTATCAAGTACAATCTATTAAGCGGATAACTCTATTGGAAAGACTGGTAACCAGACATTGAGAAAGCAACCTTAATTTCGTTAGTTTTGCTATTGAAATTTATTTGTATGAACATATTCAAATTTAAATCTCACCTACAATCACTTGGATTCTTATACCGACAAAAATATTTTCGTCTTTATTCGTAAATAAAATGTTCACAGTATTGAATAATAGTATAAAATGTATTCCACAGCAATACGTGACCGGATCCCCTCGTACCAATTTTAGTAAAGTTTAGTTTAGCACACTGTGTTCCATTTGAACCAACTTAGAAGATAGGATAGTAAAAACATTTCATAAATAAAAAATACTGTGAAAGCTCTATTGAATGGTCGCTCTATTAAGCGGACTTTTCCATTAACCATGCAATTATTAAGTACAATCTATTAAGCAGACCACTCTATTAACTGAACAGAAAGGTTGGTAACCAGAAAGCAGCCTTAAATTCGTTAATTTTTACAATAAAATTTATTTGCATAAACATATTTAAAGTTAAACCTCAATTACAAACTCATCCTGCTAAAATTAACATTTTTAACATTATTTTATATAGCAACTTCTAAAACTTGTTGTTTTAATATACCAGAAAAATTATTGTTCTCTCGTTAGTTATTTTGCATAATAAACTTTCCTTATGTATGTTATAGCATATTAAATTTTAATAGTAATCCGATTGCGTTGGATGTTGTAAATGAACAAAACTTCGGGATTTCTGTTTGATCTGGCAGCAAATTAAAATGATAGAAAACTGTGAATTTTGAACCAATATTACAATTGAATAAGTTATGTATCTCTTTAGCACCGTTTGATATATGCGATATCATAGTAGACTTGATAATGTAGATACTTTCTTTGAAAGAAGGACTTCTGAAAAATCGGTATACATATATTCTTCCTTACCTCTAACTGTCGAACAACATACTTTCCTTTATCACATAAAATCAAATATAGATATGTGTACATGTAAAATATGCACTAATATATGAGATATATTGCAAAGTTGGGTGTAAGGATATGTATATATACATATCTATACATATATGTACATATTTTTCCATATGATTTCCTTTCCCTCTATTAAATACATATCTTTTTTTGCTTGGCATAATATTGAATTGGATGAAATCATTTGATTGTTCTACTAATATTTTAGCTATTAAGGTGGATTTCTTAGATGGAGTTCACAGTTAATTCCAGCTTCCTCGACTGTTTGGTTAAAAGTTCCATGTTCCAAAATGCTTTATTCTTATCGTTTGTTATTGCAAATCATAACCATTGGCGTTCATTCTATAACGCAATCCTAATCCATTTAGAAACGAAAATAAATATTATCAATACCTAAAAAATGTTTAATAACACCTAAAAGCTAGCCAAGTATAACAATGAAGCTAGTGGGCTATGTAGCTAATGACGGTATCTGAAAACGCACTAATATTTGCGCGTAATTGTGGTTAAATACCGATGGAAACCATAAACACATTTCTAAGCAATTAACTTCCACACAGGAACGGATGTCACGTGCGATCATTACCTCATTGACAAATGGACACAGCCATATAAAATATACTATATGTACATGAATACTCGACACAATTACTTACGTACATACATACATATAAAATATAGATACATACAATATAAAAGTAAAATAGTACACATCGTGCAAAAGAACTGACCGATCATTTGTAGTATTTGTTTTTGTATTTATGTCAGCAATGTGGTAATTAGTTTGATAGTACGATTTAAATGACTCGTCGGATACGGACATCACCTAATTCTTTTGTTAGCCTATTCGCTGTGAAACGAAAAAATAAAAGAGAGAGAGAAAAGCATATCGCATATTACTATATACATCAAGACAAAAAAGCACCCGGAATTGTAATTAAATTAACCGGATAAATGAACATTATTTTTCTAAGTTGGTAGCACTGTCTTTAATTACTATGCCAAATATGAGTGCGATCTGTCAACCAGTTTGTTTACAGCAGCTGCTTAAGTCGGTGCCCCCAGTAGTGTGTTGTAATTTTTTCAATGGATAAAAATATCTAGTTTTATCATAAACACAACCCTACGGGTGTACAAAGCCCTCAAAGACTGTCGAGAGATTGTTGAAGTCATGTCATGTTCTGGGCAATCTTAGGCCTCTTCAACTAATGAAAATATTAACAAGTAAGGAAGGGCTAAGTTCGGGTGTCACCGAACATTTTATACTCTCGCATGATAAAGTGATAATCGAGATTTCAGGCGTGGTTGTGGACCGATTTCCACCATATTTGGTACATGTCATCAGGGTTTTAAGAAAATATTATGTACCGAATTTCATTGAAATCGGTAGAGTACTTCCTGAGATATGGTTTTTGGTCCATAAGTGGGCGACGCCAYGCCCATTTTCAATTTTTAAAAAAACTTGGATGCCGCTTGCTTCTGAAATTTCTTCTGTAAAATTTAGTGTTTCTGACGTTTTTTGTTAGTCGGTTAACGCACTTTTAGTGATTTTCAACATAACCTTTGTATGGGAGGTGGGCGCGGTTATTATCCGATTTTTTCCATTTTTGAACTGTATATGGAAATGCCTAAAAGAAACGACTCTATACAGTTTGGTTGACATAGCTATAGTAGTTTTTGAGATATCTACAAAAAAGTTAGTAGGTCCAAATATGCCCCTTCCTAATGCGATCCTTTGTGCAAAATTTCATTTTAATATCTTTATTTATGGCTTAGTTATGACACTTTATAGGTTTTCGGTTTCCGCCATTTTGTGGGCGTGGCAGTGGGCCGATTTTTCCCATCTTCGAACTTAACCTTCTTACGGAGCCAAGAAATACGTGTACCAAGTTTCATCATGATATCTCAATTTTTACTCAAGTTACAGCTTGCACGGACCGACGGACAGACGGACGGACGGACAGACAGACATCCGGATTTCAACTCTACTCGTCACCCCGATCACTTTGGTATATATAACCCTATATCTGACTCTTTTAGTTTTGGGACTTACAAACAACCGTTATGTGAATAAAACTATAATACTCTCTTTAGCAACTTTGTTGCGAGAGTATAAAAAGGTGAAGAATATGGTGCTTGAAAATCATCAGGTAAGTGTTAGACAGCTCGACATCTCTCGCGAGTCCGTTTCAATGATTTTGGTGGATATTTTGGGTATGAAACGCGTTTTTTGCTCGACTCGACTAGTTTGCGTTTTATTTTTAATTTCTGCGTACGTTTTTGTCACAATGTATATAAAAGATTTATAAACTTTCGCCAACGCCAACTGTGCTCACTGTATATTAAACAGAGTAAACCCCAATTTGCAATTGAAGATGAGCGAACATGGTGAACGTAGAGTGATTTAATTATGTATATAAAGTTCATATAAGTATGTATATATAGTATATAGAGTAATGAATACATCAGAGCTTGACTTTCGTACATTGAAATGGTGATACGCTGGTCTAACTGGAAAAATACATATGTATATGTTTTATAGAAAGACTGCGACCATTCTTAAAAATTAAATATTCAGAATAGTACCAGCTTTTAGACATTACTTTGAAAGGACAACTCCTGAGGAACTCCTGAGGAATGTGATTGCCGGTTTATTGTGTTATTTGGTTAGATCTCATTTTCAAGTAAGATGGATAATTCCTTTTGAATCCAAGGTAATGGTTCATTTGGATTTGTTGTGACAGCATCCTAGGGCCACCAAATGGAACTCACTAAAAATCATCTGATTAAGTGCATGACAAACCTGCTTTATATAGGTTAGAATGTGAGAGAACAGTATAATTAGTTAAGTCGAATTGCTATTAAGCTCGATCTACACTGAATGTCCATCACTGTAAATTATAGTGGCTTATCAAGTGAGTGCAACATTGAAATTGCATAAAATTTATTGTATTTGTGGCATACGCTATGACCGCAAATTTGCATTTTGTACAGAGGTCAACAAAAAAAAATTGTAATTTAATTAAAAATTTCAAGAATTGTAGAGTCTGTTTAAAGTCAGGATTTTATCGAAAATTCTCAAAAAACACTTCGTTTAGGGAGCGTTCGTTCACTTTTAATACTGACTCAAGTGCAGCCATCCGGTTGTGCAATGTCATTAAGTATGTAGTCGCTTTGTCATTTCAATCTGGTCGTATTCGCAAGTAGAACTGCGGTTTTGTGAAACTATACGTCATAACGACATGCGTACATACACAAGCATATATAGTAATAGAATATGTAAAATAGGCTACACTGTAAAGAGTAACACGAACTAAACGAGCAGTGAAGCACGCGGATGCTTAGCTTTGCTCCAGTAAATCTTTTGAAACCATTTAGTGAAACGAATGCCTGTTTTTCCACCGAAGAATCTCGTCTGTAGACAGGTAAGATGTAATGTGAAATATATCTCATATATACAAAGAAAAACATACGTTTGTACTCTGTACGCGTTTTGAGGCAAAAGTTTTTATACTCTTGCAGCATGTTGCTATAGAGTATAATAGCACGCCTAACGGTTGTACGTATCACATAAAACTAAGCGAGATATATTATATATAGGGTTATATATACATATATATATAAATGATCAGGATAAGAGACGAGCCGACTTTCGGGGTGACGGTCCGTCCGTCTGTGCAAACTGTAACTTGAGTAAATATTTATATATGTATATCATATTAGCTTTCGTTGGCAAAAAAAATTTCGAATTTTTGCTACACAACCGAAATTACCGCCATTAACCGAAAATCATAAAGTGCCGTAACAAAGCACTAAAATACGATATAGAGCTTTAATTTGGCACAGCGGATTGCAGTAGTAAGTTTCACCTGTGGGCTAAAAATTTTGGAAAAGTGAGCGAAATCTAACTACATTCACGCCTAATTCCCATACAACACAATTCCCGAAACTTTCCAGAAAAGATCGAGCCAAATATAAAATCAGTCAAACTTTACTTTTATTAAACTTCTGAATTAAACGTTCGACCTGGAGATAGATGAAAATATACACCTACTTAACTCTATGTATGTATGTACTGTAATAAGAAACCAAAATCTTTAAGTAAAAAATTAATAAATTCACAATCAAAGTGTCAGTGCAATAAAACAAAGCATTTTTAAAAGTTGAGAGATTATTTTTACTCCCTGATAATAAGTTCTAAGTTTTAATTTTTTGATAAATTTTATATCCAAAACGTGATTTACCATGGGCAAGCCCTACCTTGAGTTATGCACTCTTCTACGCCGCTTGGCAGCCTATTTCAAGTTGAATAAAAAACATAACGTAACACCAAATCATGAAGCGACTTTTTGACAGTAGTGTGGGAAAATGTAAATGAAAGCCCACACTAAGCACGCAGGTGAGCTGCTGGTCGCACTGTCGATTTAATTGTTTGACCCATTTATGTATGTACGATGTACATATGCTTCCTATCTCATGAAATGACCACGAAATATTTAAGTTGAAATTATTATTTTCTTTTTCTATTCCCATCGTTATAGCCTCACCCACATCTAAAGTTAAGTATTTTTTTTTGGCTTTACTTAAGGAATTTACATACGTAGAAATTAACAGAATAAAACAAAAGGCCAAGAACAGAAAATTTAATGAATATTTAATATTTGCCTACTCCATAGTTTGGTTTGTGGTTGTTCTCTCTGAACTGTTGATTCTGGTTGTTGATTTTTGCTTTGCTACTTTTGGTATGCTCATCTCATGCCTTGTTTGTCTTTTAATTATTATTGTTTGGTCAAAAAATAATGTTGGTGTTTGTTTTGGATGGCTAAAACGCTGAATAAGTTTCATTCAGTAGCTGAACGCACAGGCACGTGTGTAAGTGTGTTGTCGGATATAAGTATCGGATATAAGTAGCAAATAGCTTACTTCGTTTCCCTGAGCAATAGTACTATATGCAATGAGTATGTGTTCAACCATATTTATAATTAAAAAATATATTTGAAATATAGCCGAAATTCGTTGAAACGAATTTTATTAGCCTTAAGTATAGAAGTATACAAATATTCTCAAGTTTTGCATATTGACACATACACACCCAAAGTTCTGCACAATATTAAGCTATTAGGATCGATCACCCTTTGGTTTTTAGTTATTTATCTAAAAAAACAATATTAGACCAAACAGCTTGTTTCATACTGAGTACTCTGGGTTCTCGAAGTTGTACTCCAAATCGAAATAATTTCAAGTACCTAGCCGTGTGTTATGCACTGTTATTATAGACAACTATAAATATCCACTTCATTTACTGAGTGTTTTATAATTATTAATTCCGTAGGCCACTCACATACCTATTCGCCTAGAGACTCCTCCCATATTTGTGAATATATCTACATTTTTATATCTAGACCATTTGTGAACGAATTATTGCCATTATTGCCAATACGAACACAGGTAATATGTATGAAAAGTGTGTATAAATTAAGCACGATTGTGGATATGAGTATATACATATGTACATACATACTCGGACAATATTTACTTCCTATACAGTCTTTTCACACCTCCATGGATTTTATTTATTTTTGTTTTATTTAGTATTTCGGGGTATTAGATTCATTTCTGATGCGTCATGATTTCCTGCGGTTTACAAAAACAGATTAAATGGTAGCCATTTTATTTTTTACTAACATTAATACATATTTACATATATAGCGCAACGTCCATCCAATCCGCTAGCGGGAGCAACTCATGTATGTGTGTGTGTGATTTGCTTATATGTACTCAAATAACTGCTTGAAAGCTTAAGACGGGAAACGAGTGAATGCTGACTGAGCTTTTTCGCACAACGGCCAAATTTCAAATATCAAAAAAAAAAAAAAAAAAAAAAAAAAAAAAAAAAAAAAAAAAAAAAAAAAAAAAAAAAAAAAAGAATAATTGTATAATACAAAATTGTGAATCAGTTTGGTAATGTAAAAATGCAAAAGCAAACTCAAGAACATACATACATATGTATAACAAGAAGTGTACGAAGCACAGCAGTAAAATCTGTTTACACACAGCTTATGTGCAAATTAAAAGAAAGCAAACATTTAATGGACAATTCTAATGGCAATTGCTTATAACATGAAGTCAATTATATTATTCAGAGTAGAGACATGGTATGTATGAAGGCAGACATTTGTCATAGTCAATATGGACAAACAAGCGCAAAAAATTGAGCACGGTTGATCGGTTGCTCCTGGATTATAATCTTGGGCTCATAGAAAATAATTAGCCGATGCGCATACAATCATCTTGGACGTTTCGCTTTTAATTCCTTACACATTTATGTAAGTCAGAGAGTTGGTCTTTTGGAAAATTTTTCCCAACAACGGAACCTCCGTTTTGTGTAAGCAGGTGTGAATACCTCCACTTAGTCAATTGCTTTCTTCATCCTCAATATTGTATACTGTACATTTAAGAATATAAAGGCGCAAGTATTGGCATACAAATTTATATTCTTCATTGTTTATAAAGCGTAAAAGTTCGATCGTTGAAAATTTATTAACTTTGTTTCGGCTAGCAATATGTGGCAGCAACATTTGTGGGCAGCGCCTGATTTAGTGTTGTTAGTGCATGTTATAGAAAAATTTGAAAATTCAGCGAAGCACATTACTTATGTTGTTTACAAACACATACTATACACACTTGTTTGTTAAGCTCTATGAAAACGCCACTGGATTACTTTAGATTTTTCTTTCGTTTTTGTTTATTCTCAAAACAAAGTAGGCAGAAAGAACATAATTAAATTTGTAGAAAAAGAGAAAAAGTTCATGTCAGCACAGCTACAAAGCGTTAAACTTTAATTAAATATAGAAGAAGAGACGCATTTTGGCTAATGTGGCAGACAGGGGTATGTGTGTGCAAGTGTTGGTCGGGGCTGATCAGCTTCAAACCTCAGCTCGTTAGTCAATTAACCTAACCCCAAGTTTTTTTTACATATTTACAACAAAGCCATATGCATGTTACGTTAGAAGTCACAAAGTTCGACCGTCTGACCAATGCATTCCTGAAATATGGAATATTTCAATGCACAATTCTATGCGGATAAGCGCCTTGTGAATGACGAGACTAATGTACATACATATGTATGTATGTATATTTGGAAGTTGGCAATTCACATGAGTACATTCTTTATTTTTATCCATTTGTGTTTATATTCAGCACTGTTTTAACCTGTTCAGTGCTGCACGCCCACAGGCCATTGCCACTCCATATTTGATAAATACGCGCATTTGTATGAGTATCTTCATATGTACATATATATATTGTTTGAGTACGGTTTATATGCATGTACTTGAGTGTTTTTTTATTGAAATAAATTTCATAGAATTGAAAACAAAAGTGGGTCTCGTAGCCACTTATTTACATATTTACATATACGTTTACTTTTCTATACATATGTGACATCATCTGAATAAACTGCATAGCGCAACCGCGTTTTACATATACATATACACATAGGTCAAATTTGAGTTTGCAAAAACTGAACAACAATAATAAATATACGTTTCAGAAAAGAAACGCGGCAATATTTTCTAAGGGACACAGTGGGAATACATTCTTTACTCAACGGCAGCGCGACCGAATAAGACGCTTTACTTTCACATTAATACCGAATGTTACTGGGTGGGGTCAGGTAACCGTGGGTCTTAACGGGCAGGAGTTCGATTTTCTTCATGCAATTTGCAACAAAAGCTCGAAAAATTAAAGAAAACGTATTTATGAAACCACAACCAGTGAATTGTTATTTCAAAATATTAAAACTTTCTTTCAAGTGTTGCGCTGATTAACGATACCTGCATGCTGTGTTGCTTTTGTTTTTTGGCAACACTGCAAAAAAGTTCGTTCTGACTTGATGACGCTATTAAAATTGCTTTGTAATGTTATGATTGTTGTTGTAATACAACTATATATCATTTTTGCAAAACAGGTATTTGCAGTTTGCTGCAGTTGTCAGTCCAGCAATATTAATGCCACAACAATAAAGCTCAAAGTGTTGCTGCTGGATCGTCTGACCAGTGATGAATCAGCGGGGAAGGTTACTTATATCTATAAATATGTATAAGTATATAAATCTCCAATACCACATTTACTGCATTCATTTTATAAATGCAACATTATTTCAAATATTAATTTTCATTTACAGATGTATGTAGGGTTTACTTAATTTTTTATTCATCTACTAACTTTTTAAGTAACTTGATGTCGTGCTAATTTGATTTAATTTCCTTGTGGTTGCAATTTTGCAACAATGATTGCACATTCAATTCAATTTAACCGCAAGGCTTTGCCGAGTCTTTGCTTTTTATAGAGGCATAGCGCTGTATGCTTTCTTTTTTATACAACTCACTCGCGTTTTTCAGTTCTTCAATTAAGCTTAGCTTGAATCACAACTACTACAACACAATCGTATAACAGCGACCACTTCATTTATCCGCTTCCGCGAAAGCTTTCCTACTACCGATCCGCAATGCACAAACTCAGAACACCAACTAAATGCTTCGCGCCACAGATGTTGATCGCGAGTCGTTGGATTCGATTGGTGACGGAAGTTTTGGCGCTGTCGTACCGTTTTACGATACAATGCATTTGCTATGATTATTATATGATATATTTACATTTTGCTTTATCTTTCGCTTATGACGAGCGTGCAGTGTATCTCTGTTCGAATATATACAGATGAGAGTACAAATTTAACTATTGTAATGAAACCAAATGATCGTTAGTAGGGTATCCATGATAATGACTTGCTTTCGTCGTCAGATTCGATTATAAGTTCTATTTGTAATTTTTCGGTATTAGATAAATACACATACCCGAAGAAAGGACTTCCAAACGAATCAAAATTTCCACAATTAGGCTAATATTTGTTTAAATTTTTTTCCATGATACGGCTTTGACCTCTTATAGCGTCTTCATTGAAAGAAGGCGAAAAAGTGGTAGTTCCCTTATTTTTACCTTTTAGTAAGTAGTATTCTGTAAATAAAAACAAGAAAAAACGTTAACTTCGGCTGTACCGAAGTTAATATACCCTTCACACTTACATTTCTTTTAATAACTATGTGTTTAGTTTATATGGAACCTATATGCAATAGTTATCCGATATGAACAATTTTTTCGGATATTACATTGCTGCCTTAGAAAATAATCTATACCAAATTTCGTGAATATATCTTGTCAAATGCAAAAGTTTTCCATACAAGAACTTTTTCCGATCGTTCAGTTTGTACGGCAGCTATATGTTATAGTGGTCCGATATCGGTAGTTCCAACAAATGAGCAGCTTCTTGAAGAGAAAATGACGTTTCAAAACGATATCTTAAAAACTAAGGGACAAGTTCGTATATATACAGACAGACAGACGGACAAACGGACATGGCTAAATCGACTCAGCTCAACATACTGATCATTTATGTATATATATACTTTATAGTGTCTCCGACGCTTCCTTCTGGGTGTTACAAACTTCGTGACAAACTTAATATACCCTGTTCAGGGTATAATGATGTTTTAATAAGTGCAGCTTATTAGTTCGAAGGTAAATACTTGTTACCTAACAAAAATATTAGTTCGAAGGTAAATACTTGTTACCTAACAAAAATGGTTTTGAAATTGTAGTGTATTGCTGATATTATTGTACCCTAAGCTTGCCACGATGTTTGTAACTCGCAAAGGAAACGTCGGAGACCCTATAGAATACATATCTAAATGAGCAGCTGAGTCGATTTAGCCATGTCCGTCTGTCTGACTGTGCGTATATAGGCAATTAGTCCTTCTGTTTTTAAGATATCGATCTGAAATTTTGCTCACGTCTTTTCTCCCCAAGAAGCTGCTTACGCTGATCGGAACCGCCGATATCGGACAACTATATCATTTAGCTGCCATATAAACAAAGCAATCGGAATCAAGTGTTTGTATGGAAAATTGTTTCATTTGATGAGACATCGCCACGAAAATTGGCAAGGATTGTCTAAGGCAAGAATACAATTTGTTAAGGAAGTGTTTGGATAGGAAAACTACATCGTATAGCTGTCATACGAAGTAAACAATCGGAAGCAAGTTTTTGTAGGGAATTTTTTGTATCTATGAAGGGTATTATAGCTCCGGCGCAACCGAATTTTACGTTTTTCTTGTGGTTTTTGTTTTGCAATCCGTTAAGTTTTTAATTTTAATAAATAATAGAGGACATGACCACGCTTCACTATGGCTGACTACTACCATCTATATGATTTCTATTACTTGGATTATAATTATCAGTTAATGAGATATAGCATTTCTCTGAAGCAACTTGTGTTAGTTTACAAAGAAATGGGTAATAGAGCATTTCGAGTGTTAATAAATCATTTCTTTTTGGAGGAAAATACTGTTGAATTTGGGCTCAGGGAAATCCACCGATGAAAAGATATTTGCTAAGCTTAAAGAGGCGAAACCTCTATGTAAAGTGGGTGCCTCGCAAGTCCATAATCCAACAAAAAGAACGAATAACTGATTCTCAGAAGTGTTTGAGTCCTCTCTAATCGGAATAAAGCCGAATCTTTGCCTCGGTGATAGAAACCTAGCTCTATCATTTTCCACTGGAGTCCAATCGACAGTCATTCTAGTGGTCTGCACATGATGAATCTGTTCTCAGGCGTGGAAAGACGAAAAAGGCGACTGGAAAGATTATGACATCAGTATGGTACGTGCACGTGGTATATAATAATACATACTCAATGACTGATTACTGAGCCAGTTATAATTTATTTCACTTCATATTTGGTTGCACTTCTTTTCTAATATTCCAAATACTTAGCAATTGTATTATTTTTGAGGAAGAATCTGTTTAAAATTATACGCATATAATCAAATGATTCCTACAAACGTGAATTTTGTACAAATGCATATGATTTAAAATATAATTTTTTGTATTTATGAGTTGTATTTTATTTTGACATAAAAAGATAGAAAGTCTCCTATGTCCTTACCCTGGTTCTAAGCTACCTCCTCACCAATTTTCAACCAAATCGGTTCAGCCGTTCTTGAGTTATAAATGGTGTAACTAACAACAACTTTCTTTTATATCGGGTGATTTTTTAAGAGCTTGATAACTTTTTTAAAAAAAAAAACGCATAAAATTTGCAAAATCTCATCGGTTCTTTATTTGAAACGTTAGATTGGTTCATGACATTTACTTTTTGAAGATAATTTCATTTAAATGTTGACCGCGGCTGCGTCTTAGGTGGTCCATTCGGAAAGTCCAATTTTGGGCAACTTTTTCGAGCATTTCGGCCGGAATAGCCCGAATTTCTTCGGAAATGTTGTCTTCCAAAGCTGGAATAGTTGCTGGCTTATTTCTGTAGACTTTAGACTTGACGTAGCCCCACAAAAAATAGTCTAAAGGCGTTAAATCGCATGATCTTGGTGGCCAACTTACGGGTCCATTTCTTGAGATGAATTGTTCTCCGAAGTTTTCCCTCAAAATGGCCATAGAATCGCGAGCTGTGTGGCATGTAGCGCCATCTTGTTCTTATACACATCTAGATGTGTATAAGAGACAGCCATTCACCGTAACGTTGCGTCCAACGGCATCTTTGAAAAAATACGGTCCAATGATTCCACCAGCGTATAAACCACACCAAACAGTGCATTTTTCGGGATGCATGGGCAGTTCTTGAACGGCTTCTGGTTGCTCCTCACCCCAAATGCGGCAATTTTGCTTATTTACGTAGCCATTCAACCAGAAATGAGCCTCATCATTATGTAGACCATAAATCGGACGTAAAGCGCGAAACACATTTCGAACCGAACACTGATTTTGGTAATAAAATTCAATGATTTGCAAGCGTTGCTCGTTAGTAAGTCTATTCATGATGAAATGTCAAAGCATACTGAGCATCTTTCTCTTTGACACCATGTCTGATATCCCACGTGATCTGTCAAATACTAATGCATGAAAATCCTAACCTCAAAAAAATCACCCGATATTTAGATTTATGTTACACTTGATGATTCACAGTACAAACGCTTCTATTTTCATAGAAATACAAAGTAACATTGAAGATTCTAAACTACCATATACTGGATACCACTTCCCACATAAGTTTGCTTTATATGGGACTTACTTAGAGGTAGCGCTCAGAGGTTCAGATTAACGCTCTCAAAATATAATCAGCTATATTTTGTTAATGTTTTTGTGTTAATGTCAACCGCATTTGCGGTTGTTTCAAAATATTTCTCTCTACAGTTGCTGGAAAGCTGGTCGTTGCTGTAAGCAGCTGTAAAGCTTATAGATTGGCGCGACTCTGCGCTTTGTTCATATTGAATGCGCAATGAGTCACGTAAACATTAGCGGTTTGTGAATTTCTAAGCAAATTTCTAGTAGGCGAAGGTATAGAAAAGAAGAAGCTGCTATTTTATTTCTTTTATAAATATACTTATGTATGTATATTTCTTTGGAAGTAACCAATGAATCAGATATCCATTATTTAATCATTGTAGACTAATGAATTTTAATTCAACCTCCACTAAAACAATTTATCTTGATGTCTTGACGAACTGATATGCGAAATGTACATAACTTCCGCCACACTGGGTTGGTGTATTAGCTAAAACTGAAAGCTTTCTTGTAGTCAACGCCACAACCTTTCAAAGCTTACACTTTTTTCCAAACGGAGACTGTTATCCATGAGCAAAGTAGGTCCGGTAGAAAAGTGGTTGTTTTATCTTGGATCATTAACTCTAAAAGCATAGCCATGCTTAAAAACTGACGTAAAGTAATTTTAATCTAGAAGTGCTTTTTATACTCTGACCAGGGTATAATAAGTTGTATACCATGCTTGTAACATCCGGTAGGAAACGTCAGAGACCCCCAAAAATGCATATGTATGTACATATATAAATGATCAGCGTAGCGAGCTGGTTCGATTTAGCAATGTCCCTCTGCTTGTCTCATTTTTTGAGATATTAATCTGAAATTTTGCATTAGTCCTTCTCTGACCAAGAATATGCTTATTTGTCGGAACAGTCGATTTCGGACTACATATAGCTGCCGCGAAAACTGAACGATTGAAATGAAGTGTATCTGGAAAACTTTTTTTTATTTTACGGTTAAGGGTTCGACTGTATGGAGGTACGCCGCGGTGGTTTTACCTAGTTCCATTGGTTTTAATAATGAGGTTTCAACTGTGACATCACAAAAAGACTTTGCCAAAACATGCCGGCTTTTGTACTTATAATCTTATTCTATAATTTTCTAAAAAGTAATATAAATAAATCTTTAAAATCAACATTTTATTATAATTGGTTTTTAATGAATTCATTTGAAAATTTTTTTATTTTAGTACTTTAAAATAATATTTAATTGAAATTTGTTCAACGTTCATAATATCAAAGCCGTATGTGCTAACTTATACATTATTCTATTTTTTTAATAAGAGAAAACCAATTGCACTAAAAATTAAAATTTCATTATTAAATAGTGAGTTGTTGATGGTATAACTACTATAAGTATCTTTATAAACTAGCCAATATTCACTCCTATAACTGGACTATTTGGAATTCATAGCTGCGCCTGCATTGTTTGTATAAACTACATTATCTATTCATTTTAATTAATTATAATTTTAATTATTTCAATAAATGCCTACTTTTAAATACATTTATATCAGTACTCTCTCTTAATAAGAAATTATTATTGATACATCTTTTTTA
Organism: Bactrocera latifrons; assembly: GCF_001853355.1. Classification (NCBI taxonomy): domain Eukaryota; kingdom Metazoa; phylum Arthropoda; class Insecta; order Diptera; family Tephritidae; genus Bactrocera; species Bactrocera latifrons. The sequence goes on from NW_017537123.1 coordinate 147,204, forward strand.
TTGCACTTAGTGGATACAGATTGATTGCACGTTTCCGGCCAAAGACAACGGAAGATATCACATTGTTCGTTTAAATTCTACAATAAGTACACACTACCAACTATTTCTCTCAACGAACTAACTTAATTGTACACATTTGGGCTACAGTCTGATGTCTAACCCTCCTGAGGGATATGACCTCTGTTATTGCACTTGGTTTTTTTAATTTTTGAATTTAAACTTAAACTAAACGAAGTAAGAACAAGAAACTTGAAATTAGACTTTCAATTTAATTCTTGTACATTGTGTTCTGCACATAGTTTTAGGGGATGTTCTAGTCTGGTTGAAGCGAATGCCGAAATTTTAAACACGTTTTTATCGAAACTACTTTTTTGATGCGGTCGTCACGATATCACAAGTTCTTATCATCCTTTCATCAATTTTCTTTGAGATTTAGCATGAATACTGTTTAAATATTTTTTTATCGTGTAGACCATTTTTAATTGTAGAGTTGGCTCCATTTTATGAATCTTTTTTCAGAAAAAGTTATTCTTCCATTACTGGACATTTTTGAAATGATATCATGGGTAGAAAACATAATGACAAAGACACATTTTCACTTGCTTCAAATTTAGACATCCAGATTAGAATAGTCCCTTAAGCGTGATGTAACGTAAAAATGTTCAGCTATTTCTCACATTTTTGTACAGTACAGAATGAGTTTCAATGCTTTCCGCACCCGATTCCCACATATCTTCTGCATTTGTCTCACCATCTGTCTCCGAGGAGCCATATGATGGACTCTTTCTGTCTCTTCGCTGCTCTTCCTCCTCAGATGAGTATACATTTAAAGCATCCATATGCGTTATGTCCAAGTTAGTGCCACTCGAATGAGTCAGTGTTTTATCAGACTCGGCATCGCTTGAGTCTGCATCCGGAGAATCTTGCGCGGCTGTGGCATTACATCTCATTACTGAGACCTCCCCCTCCAGTGGCTCACTCATGTGCTCAAAATCTTCAAACCGATTGCTATCTAATATGCTGCCACGTCGCATAGATGCCGTCATACCGTTGTGACGATCGGTTAAAGTACTGTCGCCATCCGAATTATCTTCAATTGTATCTATGCGTATAATGCGATCACGACCAGACATCTTTTTAAAGTTGTAACGATCGTAGAAGCTACGTTTGTGTACTTCACCCGAATCGGCGCTCATGTAACCGCTGTCCAGTTCTTGAAGACGTGATCCGAATCGCTGTCCATAATAGTTATGAGAGCCAGGTGCAGAGTAACTACTTTTTGGGGAAGATACTCGTGGATGTTCGGCAATAAGCGAGGAAATGCCTTCGTCACGGTCGAGCACCTCCAGAAAACCAAGCGGCTTTTTATCATAAGGAGGTGCTGGACTATGTGTTGGACTAAATTTGGAAGCAGCCATGCTAACGAACTTCTTCCATGCATTCTTGAGATCCTTTGTTTTTTTGGCGCGATCTTTGAGACCCATTGCAATTTGCATTCCATGTGTCAACTGCACAGGCTCGATTTCACAATGATAAACTGTTTGTATTGTGCTTATTGGTGCCTGTGCAGGTGGTGGTGGCGTTGAGTTGGCACTATTACTATTTGAAGCTGTGCTTCGTTGTGGATATGCTATGCCGACTGGTACTCCAGCATTCCTATATAGTTCCTTGGTGCGATCGGACAGTCGACTGCTGCTACGATTCGAACGTGAACCGATCGACAGCAGGTCTAATTTACTGTTGTCTAACTCACAAATTTTCACATTATTAATATTATTGTTCGTTTCGAGCTGCGTTTCGATATCTTTACGACAAATCGGGCCTTCTTCAGCGGGATCTACAGTTTTTCGACGGTTCATGTACTTCGTAAGGCTATAGTCACCCCTCAAACCATTGATTTCCGTATTGAACATTGTTCCATAGTCATCTCCAATGTGTTTAGATTTTGTTTTTGCGGGTGGTGAATCTAAATGCTTGTCATTGTGGAAACTAACGCGACTACTCAAATATTCTTGTGAATCAGTTGGGTCCGGTTTATCTGGCTCATCATGTGCAACACTAGAGAGCGTGTTGTTGCATGAACCATCAAATTCTGAGTTGGGTAGGTTATCCGATACACCCGTGATCTCGGTGGATTCGCTATGATTGCTCGTTGTCTCCTCTTCAGTGGCTGTTGTTGTAGCATTTGTACTGGTGGTGGGGTGATGAACAAAGTGTTGGCGATTGAGGGGATTGGGGTTCTGGTCATGATGCGAGTGCCGTTTAGAGGCGTGACTTCGCTGGCTTGTTAATGTGGTGGATGCGGAACTTGGTGGAGGTGGTGGAGGCAATGGTAGCGGTGAACGACTGATGCGTTTCTTTTCACCCAGTGATGAAGATGACGCTTTGCTGGTAGTTGTGCTGTTCAGGGTGCTGCTGGGAGTAGGTGAGGGCGTTCGGCTTGCGGTAGGCATTGGTGTAAGCGGAGTTTTTACATTTTTTGTTAGTTCGTAGAAACTCTTTGACGAAACCGAAAAGTTCTTAGGAGGTGGGGACGGCGTCGTCTTTGGAGAATGTACATTAGGACTAATTACTGCAGCTTCTGCAATGCGTCGAGCTTTCGGTGTACTAATTTTAATAGTAGTTTTATTAGATGCTGCATTCGAGATCTCTATGTTTGTGGGTGGTGGTGGTGAGACAGGTGATTCAACGATTTGTTGACGCCGCTTTTGTTTAGCCTCGAGCGTAAGTAAACGCCCTTGATCATTACTTAAATCGAGCTCTTGGGCGCTAGCATATTGACCTCCACACTTACAGCTTGATTGACTATTTTGTCGTACCAATGGCGATTGATAAATCTCTCGTAAGCTATTGACGTTGGGCCTTCGTTCACCATTCAGCTCGTTGACTAATTCTCTTGTACGAGGCGAGACGTGGCTTTCGTATGCCGGAAAACAGCCACTGCCATGGCTACTTTGACTTCGAAATGAATTAGTTGAACGCAACATTAATGATGATTGATGTCCATGCAGTTCATTATGCGTCTCGTGCAAGCCCATCACAGGCAGCGAGGTGTAATTATTTAGCTGATCTCCATTTTGAATCTTTTTTAAGGCCTGTTCCGGCCAGGCGCTCACATCACAGAAGCTTTGCTTCTTCGGCTTGCGATCTAATGTATCAGGCTCAAATTGATCGCTATCTGTAGAGCGTTCGATATCTGATTGAGGTTCATGTTCTACTTCAATGGTCATACTGCCCCGAAACGGTGTGTCATATTTAATACGTGCTGCTATTTCTTTCTGTTTACTGCTATCGCTGTCTGATTTGTTTAAAGTTTTTTTCTTCAGTCCAGCATCTGGACGAAACCCCTTTGATTTGTCGTAGACTGTGTGACTGATCTCTAACTCCTCCTCAAGCGGTAATGCTGTACTTAGACTAGGGCTGAGCTGGGAGCTCACATCGGATGAGGGAGACGAGGACGACTGAGAGCTTTTACGCTTAGTGGCCTCCAATCGCTCTAGACTATCGGTTTCGTAATCCACAATTAGATATTGTGGTGACTTGCGTCTATAAATCGGCGAATCGGGTTGAAATTGTTTGAGCGATTTGCGACTCAGGGTACTGTAGTCAGGCGTTGGTACCGATGGTACGCTGCTCTGTGTATTGTTATAAATGTCTTTGATTTTCTTTTCAATTGTACTATCATAGTCCGGTGTTGGTATATCCAAATGGAAACCAGTATTGGCATTAAAAGCAGCAAAATACTCACGATTGAGCGAATTGCGCATAACATCATATTGCTGGCGCCCGGTAGGGCAAAGTGAATTGCTGGCAGAAGATGGCTCGTAGATGTTAAGAACATCTCTCTGTTTGTGTACTACGTTGGACTTGGATCGATGAGCAGCGAAATTTTGTTCACGTTGTGATGAGCATGGAGAGTCATGAAGTGAAAATTTGGGATTATTGTAAATCTCGCTGCCAGTTTCAGCGAAACCATATATATTGGCTGCAGCAGAGAGCGCAGAAAATGCCTTACTGTAATTATTATTAACGGGTGTATTGACAGAGTTATCTGTAGAAACACTGGAGCAATAAAGCTGGTAGGAAACCGACGACGTGCTTTTAATGATATCTATGTCACTTACAGGTGACCCTTGTGCAGTCGGTTTTGAGTTGACTGTGTGGCGTTTAATATTGTCAATTCTATCTGCGCCATCAGTGGGTATGGGAGGTGGCGGAGGGCGCTGCTTGGGAGACGTGACCTCCTTACTTAATGTGCCACATTGAACGTTGCAACTATGTGAGAGACTTGAAAGCGATGGCGAGGAACTGCTTAGCGACTGACATCTGATGTTTTCGTTTAGGAGCTGTTCTAATGGTTGAGCCTTATTTGTCTGTGACTGTTCATTGGCACTGCTGGAGGGTTGTGTCTGAGTGTTTTCATTGTTACCGTCCCCCTCATTGCTAGTCACCGTCTGCAACCACTTTTCGATGCTATTTCGCTTGTCGCCGCAATTTTTCACGTGGCCGCTGCAACGATTATTCGCACAGCCATGGCACTCGGACGGCGACTGTTGGCGGTTTGAACCATACAGAGAGGCTGTATCAGAGCGTTGTGCCCCCTCTTCAGGTATCATAATAAGCGAAGGTTGGTATCTTTTTGTAGCCATTTTATATTTCGCTATTGCAATTACTTCACGTATTTTGTGTAAGAATTCAATGGCGGCGGGTGGAGGTTGCTGAAGATGCATAAGTAGTTAATTAAGAATGAAATATGTGAGTTAGTTATTAGACAATCTTTAACTTTTCCTTCACACTTACCGCCAATAAATGTGGTTCAAAGTAGGCGGGATTAAAGTAAAGCTTTTTACGCACACTACCGTTCATCATTTGCCTCAAGTGTTCCAATTTCTCCTCAGTCATCATGTCCTCAACAATCGAAACATTCTTCATCATGTCCTCAACAATCGAAACATTCTCTACCGGCAGGCATTCCGTCTCTTGTGTGGGCGACGATGACAATGTCGGCTCGCGTGTTGTCTCAGCAATCGACTGATCTTTCGCGTTCTTCGGCGAACCGTTCGGTGAGCTGTTGTGCAACTTTCCCATACCTCCCAATTGCGGATGTACCAGCGCCGATGTCTGCATCTGTCAAGTCACGCAAACGCTTCAATATCCTCAAGCATATATAATAAAAGGGAGAATGCACAAAGCATGCAAAATACCTGGTTGAGTTTTTCTTGTAAAGTACCATCCATTTCGCATTCGGAATTCGAATTCGATATGTCGCTAGCAAAGCCCGAATTATGCTCGCTCAATTGGGGAAAGTGTTGCAATAAAGGATTACTTTTGACGATGCCCATTTCCTCTTTTAAACTTCCAATGCTAGTGCGTGAACGTGGCTCATTTGATGCGCCCATGCTGGTGGCTGAGTAAATGCTGCCACTACGATTGAAAGGCGCGCCGAATGTCACTTGGTCATTTTTAGGATAATTTATCTCATTGTTCATGTCATCGAGAGAGTTGCGTGTGTGCGCCGATTGGTGACGACCCTTTCGTTTCTTCATGTGCAGGTACAGAAATACGGAGGCTACATAAATAAGACCAAGCAACAGACTGCAAACGGCAATTACCACATACTCTTTAGTGGACATGCCGTCCGAAGTGGAGGCCAGTGTTGACGTAGTTTCCGACTGGAAGAGGACCTCTGAGACATCTGTTTTTTGGTGGTTAAAAGTGAAAAAATGTTGTGATTTAATTTAAATAAGATCAAAAGTGATTGATTTTATAATGCTATCGATGAATATAATTACTGTGAGTGTATTTAACTGGTGTGCCGTTGACGCGAAAGGCAACACAAGGTGAGTAGACATTCTTTGGTGGCAACATGTGTTCTAAGAAATTATTTCAAATTCTATTAGATTATCTGTTTTGAATTTTTATTATTATATGTACAAAATATGTGTGCGTACCTTTGCTGGTGGAATTCAAAGAAATTGTCATGTCGCGACAGACTAAATGCACCACAATGAGTCGACCTTGCATTTTGTGGCGCAAATCCGGTTCACCCAGCCACTGAAAAAGTTAAGCACATTTAATTCATATTTAATAGTAAAGGTCTGGTCTGTTCGATTAATTTCAATGTTTAAATACTCAGTGTTTAAATTACTTGAACAATAATATACAGTCCACTATCAGTTAACAGCATACAAAAATGAAAAAAAAAAAAATATGTGATGAGATACAATACAGAAAAACAACCCTTATGGCGGTTATTGTATTCTTCATCATAAATCTTCAAGTGCCTAAGTCGCACACACACACATACATACATACATACTTATATAAACAAACAAATAGAAATGCAAAAGATGCTCACTAGCAAATGTATACAAATGCATTTGCTGATAAACTAAAACGTTTACTTTTAGATGAGACCAAGGCACTTATTATATAATATGGGTAAAATAAAATAAAAAGAAATATTTCAAGTAAAATAGCAGTGCCTGTCATTTACATATTACCCCTCACCGGAGGTAAGAAATAAGTGACGCAGCGCTACAATAGCTTTTATTTAACACCCAGAATATAGGTCAATAGTGGGATTTATGACATAAATCGACCACAGCATATATATTTCTCTGAGATAGTGATCGTTAACCGTTCGATCAGAGTTATTATTTCGATAAACGATAAAATGTAATTTGAAAATATGACGAAATGTCTTAAAGAAATTTCACACCCCAAATTACTACAGTCGTTTTCAAGCTTAGAGAATAAAAGAAATAACGTTCTGACGTTTGCGAAAGATGCTTTTCGACTTACTGCCATATTTCGAAAAACATTGTTTAAGTGATTCTGACGTTTGTTCGATATTTAAAGTTGAAGGGTTTGTTTTATTTATAAATGTTAAATTTGGTTTTAGTGACAACCTATTAATTTGAATAATTTTATGACTTTTGGTTGGGTCTAAACCAGGACATGGGGAAAATCTAAGTAAAGATAAGTTGGTAGGTGATTTGTATATATCATTATGCTACCTACAATATTATTCTAGTCTGCAATTTTAATGCCGTTCAAAAGTTTCTCATGCCCATAGATTTTTTATGGCTCATAACTAAATAAACGCGGTGGACACGCTAAGGGTTGAAAAATTCGATTTTAATAATTTTCGTTATTTTTCTTAAATAGTTCTTTACGTGCGATTTTTAATGCTTGTAAAAATGAATGAAAGTATTATTAGTAAATTCATTCGATTACATTTTATTTCTTTCGTACTAATTTTAGAATTTAAGTAAGAATTTGACGTAAAGTTGTCGCTTTATTTGGGGATGCCGCGTCGGCGTCAACGCGCCGCTCAACGATTTTATTTTTGCCAGCTATCTTTCTTCTTTAAATTTACCTTTTAGTTTCGTATGCTTTAGTTGATAGGTTTTTAAGTGAAGTTATTACCAGTTAAGTTAGTACTTTTGAAGTTAAAGCATGATCATTTAGTTGATTTAAAAAAATCATTTTCTTCATCAAGCATGGTATCTGAGCATGTGTGCTGCAAGTGTAACAACGGAGGTGCACGCGCTAGTTATTAACACTTTAATGGTTTTCTTGCTTTGTGTGTCATCTGTTGTGTATAAGCATGTACGATTTAGTTGTCACACAATCGTTTGCGTTTTCCTGTAACATTGCTTCCCTGATAAATTTTTGCTGAATTCTATTCGTTCATGCAGCTCATCCGCAGAATTGCTAAATTGTAGAATTGGGACTCACCTGCAAGAAAGTACGCCCTTCGTCACGGAACATACGGAATGGGTAGTCTGTATCGATCGGGTTCCGCAGATCTGACCAGCCGGTGGTGGTGAGATATTGGGCTCCAGTGACTGCGCACACGGGTGTACGAATATCTGCAATTTTTTTTAAAACATTTCCATAAATAAATGACAAAAGCGCGTACGCTGTCAATGCTAAAGAAAGCGGTCAAACATATTCGTATGTAAGAGTAAGCCCATACTAAGCTATAGGAGATTTCTTATCGTATAACATTTGTTTTGTTTTAAGATTTAAACAAGCAATAATGACAAATATCAACGTAAATGCCGTTACTTATACATATGTATGTACATAATAATAAAAATAGGTGTAAGTGAGAAAAAACCACATGAATACTATTATCCATAAGCATCCACAGCTCGCATCGGGTAGGAACCTGTGTGCGCGTATGCATGTATGTATGTGACAGATCGTAAACTTACTTGGAAAACTGATTTCTCTGCTGGGGTAAATGATTTGGCCGCGCAATGGAAGAAATACAAACGGGATTTTCTCGGACGCCGAACCGCTTACAAACGGCGAAAGAGTGCATTCTGTAAATGGTAAAAAGAAACGTACGAATCGTTACTTACATACATAGATACATGTACATATACAAACATACATACATATTTACTTTATCGATTTGTTGTGTTTCATTCAGGCTAATCAATTTGGAAACATACATACATACACACTTATAAATCGAAATTAATTAAGATGTTGTTGTTGCATATGCCTTAGTGCATTTAACACTTGCAAATGTGATTAATTTCTTCTTCATTTGATGATCTGTCGCGTTAATTGTTTCTTTTTATTTCTCTCAAAGCATTACTTTGCTTATTTAGTTTTCAAGCATGACAAACAGCAGTGAAAGCTACTTCGTTTGCCGCCTAGTACGAAAACTACAAGCAAAACGACTTATTAGTGAACATACTGGTTGTAGATACATATACACATATGTATCTATGTCTGTATAGAGCGAAAGAGTAGTTTGACTAATAACCAAGATAGTATCGCACACCCGCATATTCGTATCTTTTTACTTTTTGTTCTATTTGAGCACTAAATCCATTGAAACATCAGCAGCAGACGCAGCGAACAGAACGATGAAATCGAAAGTTAATATAGTTGATAAAGTATGACAAACATACATGGTACCTACATATGAAAAATGTTTAGATTTAGCTCAAATAAAGCCATGTGCTGCTAAATTAAACATATAAAGTTATCAAAAATAAATGAAATTTTAAAAACTTAAAAAAAAATATAATTTTTCGCATTTCTTCCCAACTTTTTCCGTCATATTTCATCTGCCGGCGAAACTATGTTGTGTTGTTAATAAAGGGAAATGCTGAATTGTACCTGCTATTTGTTAATGCATATATGTATGTACATACATACATAAGTATATATATAAACATTGAAATGTGTAATGTATATTCACTTCAAGTTTTTATGAGCTCTTTACAATATCATTGTCGGCTTGTTGTAATGTAAAAGCCACATTGTTGTTTTTGTAGTTACCGCATATTTTTCAAAACGCAAAAAATTTACTTTTATTTATCAAACGCTTTCAGTTTTTTGCTTCGTATTTGATGCTTTGCTTGCGTTAGCAATTTATGGAAAGCACGTGAATCGGCGCTAACTGTGAACTGGTGATGGCTTTGTTGTGGCGAATTATGACAACGACATGCAGCGTCGTCTTACGGTTTTTGTTGTTATACTATTTCTATAGTAATTAGATGAGAAAAATAAATGGGCAGGTGTAAAGGTAAAAAGTAGCGAGAAGAAGTTGTGGAAGATGACGCCAATAAAAGTGGGCAAAAACTGCAATTACAGCAAAAACAATGTGAATATTGCTGATTTGAAATGGCAACAACAAGCAATAAGCAACAATGGCAAATTACTTTTTACAACCACAAGTTGGAAATGCATATCAAATGGCGATTACTTGCATGTCAGTTGCCACACGTTGTCATTAAATTGTGATGGAGGTGTTGTTGCCTGTTGAAAATATGAGATAATATCACTGTTGCTTGTGCTGCTGTTGAATATTCCAAGGCTGTAGCAGCGTGGATAACAGTTGGTAATGTAACAGACCAAACATCAACAACTTGTACAGCTTCCGTATGCGTTCACAACTATTTTCGCAAGCCACCCATTCGCACCATGGGGCTGATGTGGGACCGCTTCGAAAGTGATCATAATTGATAGGCAAACAAATTGCATATTTTATGGCTGTTGGAAAACGCAAAATTATTGGAAAGAAATGTAGCTGTTATTTGAAATTACGGCAAGAAGATGTAAGGTGCTACGAACTTTCCAAGAAATAGATCTTACTTTACAAAATTTACCAAGTTTTGAAGAAAAGTGATTTGCTCAAAATGTTTCATCCCTTATTTTTACAGTTTGAGAGCAGTTGAGAGAACATGAATGCAAGTATGCTTCAAGGTATTACTCATTGGATAGAAAACTTGAAAAACCAAATAATCGGGATGACGAGGAAAGTTGAAGTCCGAGTTGAAGTCAATGAGTAAATACGCCGGAGATACTAAATTTTACCCCCGAGATGATATGTATGAGACGTATTTAAAAGAGCCTGTGTAAAAATTGGACGATAAGCGTTGCACGGCTCACATATCTTGAGACCCACCCTACCGATTTGAACAAAATTTTGTACTTAACATTCTTCTAATATATTTATTTTACGATATAAAAATGGTCGAAAGCACTGTAAACACAAACTAAGAAACAGTTTTTGTTATGAAATTAAACTTTGCACGAGTAACGCTTTTAGAGTATTCCACCTAATGATAAAAAATTTTTAAGTCCAATAAAAACTGTTCAAGTCCTAGGTACCGAATATTTGGGGCCCAGTACCTGTAGTTGACTTTTTACGAAAAATATCGGTCATTGAGTGAGATGTATAATTCAGGGAAAAATTTTCATGACAATGATATGCCTATGTGTCACACAAATTTTCGAACTTCCAGGCGATTTTATACCGCATATATCAGCCAACATGTGAGATATCTCCATGAAAATGAGAGAGAGTGTTTTACTGATAACAGTGTGTCTCTGTGCCTGAAATGGATAAATTTGGGCGAAAATTTGATTTGTCGAAGCTTTTTCGTGGATTATGATGACTTGAGTTTGGGATGTTCAACTTCATAAAAATTACGTGACACGTTGTTTGCCCGCGATGGACTAGGAGGAGGACTACTGAACCGATTTTAATAAAACTTAGCACACTGTTTCCAGTTCGAACCAACTTGGAAGATAAGATAGTAAAAAAATTTCATAAGTAAAAAATGCTGTGAAAGCTCTATTAAATGGACGCTCTTTTAAGCGGACATTTCCATTAGCAATCCACATTGGCCACAATTAGTTAATGCTAATTAAGTACAATCTATTAAGCGGATAACATTTTCACCTTTTTTCGTAAATAAAATTTTTCATTTATTGAATAGTTTATTATATGAAGAATAGGGCTGATTATTCTGCATTTTGACTCGAATCGAAATTTTTTCAGTTTGGCAACTTTGGTATTCTGCGTTTCGATTAGTTTCGATCAAACTTCGAAATTTCCAATTTTATGTATTCTACATTGCGATCGTAGTTCCGTTTTTGTAAGTTGAAATTTTGTTGGCGGAGAGCGGTTATATTTTGGTTTTAGTGTACTTTTACAATATAATTTTCCCAAAAATGTAAGTAAAATTTGTTGTTGATAGTTTTAAAAGTCACCAACATGATTTATTTAAGTTCATTGGGCTTTAATGATGTTTTTTGATATATTTGAGAGCAATATGAAAAATTGGCTGATATAATGGCAACCAAAAAAGATGTTGCGCAGGGCTTCCAACAGCGACCGAAGGAAGAAGTGAAGGAGTTTTGGGAGGAAATTGCAATTGCCCTAAATGCACTTGGTCCACCATCAAAAGACTCCAGTACATGGAGAAAGGTATTGTACTACTGAAAATACATTTTTTAAATACTTCAAACGTTTTGTTATAGGTGTGGATTGACTGGAAGTGCTATATAAAACGCAAGCTGTCTGCAAATAAAAAGGAAATTATGAGCACAGGTGGAGGTCAATGTCGTTTGCAACGTATAAGCCCACTTGTGGAGAAGGTTATAGTTTTGACGGGGTTGGAAACTTGTACAAGTGGAATAAGAGGTGCGCGGGATTATGGCGATAGTGCGCAGGTACAAGACGTTGCCCAAACCTCCGAAATGGACATTTCCGCATGTTCGGAGGATCGAAATGAAATTCCTTCATGCAGCAGAGTTAGCAGCCAGCGCAGAGAAAGAAGAACTGATAAGGAGAGCGCTTCTTCCTTACTCAAAGAGCAAATATCTCTCCAGAAAGAATTTTACGAGGACACCAAAAACCATAATGAAGCCTAGTAAAATGGAAGAAGTGGTGACATATTTACGTCGCATGAATCGTTCTTTAGAATGTATGGCGGACACCGCAGTGAAGCAACAACAAGAACAGAAACGACACAATAAAATTAAAAAGAATTGGAAGGGAAAAAGTGGAAATAAAGATGCAGATGCTAAAGTTAGATCCTAATTATAAATCAGATTCGGAGTAATTTAGTAAATAACCTAAATTTTGTGCCCAAAGTTTTTTTTTAGTTTTTTGTTTCAATTATCTTTAACTCCAACTTCATGTTGGTAACTGCCTTCCGCAAAAAATCTCAAAGCAGCCACTACGCGATTAAGCGGAGATAACGAAGTCAAAGTACTTTGTTGAGTTTCTTCCGCAAAAGTATCTAGGACATACTTGAAAGCGTCCTTATTAAATCTAAAGTTTTTTTTTTAAATCTAAATAAGGAAATCAATGAATTAAGATTTATCACTTTCAAACTCAATTTCTTACAATTCGTCACTCATCTGAAAAGGATCACACATATCTCGAAATCTTCTCCTTTCAACTTTCGCGTCAGCATTCTCGGATGCGTTGCCGTCCTCCTCAAGAAATATCGCCGCGGCTATCGATTTCATTACGCAATTATATATTTAATTTATTTTACTTAAGCACCAATAGTGTTTCAATTTCACACATTCCAAGGCAAACATCTGATTTCGAAGAGGTTATCGCTCTTCCTCTTTTTCTTTCGATTCCATCGTAACTCGGACTACCTAATTCCAATCGATGCGGAGCGGAATGCGGTAACGTAATAGAAATGCAGAATAGGGCTGAATAATATAAAATGTATACCACAGCAACGCGTGGCCGGATCCACTAGTACGTACTATATATATAATTGCTTCAATTTCTATCCTTTCTTTGACGTTTTGCCCCTTAAAGTATTTCGCTGGCTTTGATTCTTGCAAGGTTCAAGACTATAAAATCTTCAGTTGCACTTAACTTAGCCCTTTCTTACTTGTTTTATTTGTGTTCGTTAGTAGCAGTCCCAGCTTTTTCATAATTAAATTTTCCAACCAGATATTGTTAATCTTGCTCGTAGGCATGGAATCAGACTTTATAGACCATTGAGGTTCTCTGCCTTAAGACAGCCAGTATCACTAAAGTAACGACTAAAATACGAAGAAATATTACGATTATTGATGGATTTAGTAATGAAAATTTGTCTAACGTTACACTTATTGTGAAACAATTACAGTTGTATCCGTTAGCAAGCATCACAAGCCTTTGTATTGACTGCAGTTCAGTGAAAATCTTAAGAGGAACAGCATCGCCAATAAACCACAAATCGGCATTTTTAAACCGTTAATACAAGTTTTAATTAGTCAAACCGTTTTACTTCTAATACGACCGCATATATGCATACAGTACATACGCGCATGCACGGCTTTGCAACGAAGCACAATGCGAAAATTACCATCTCTAATTGGACGCTGCGACCATTTAGAATGTTGATCACACACTGAAATAAAAACATACATAGCTGCTAAAAGATATCCGCTGCTTCCATTTATTCGAGAACATGCTTGCTATAGACTTGCTAAGTTTGCGCAAATTAACCATAGCAATGCGTTGCCGCTGTATGTGCTTGCCATAGAAATGTACACGTGATGCTAGCGGATGGGGACTGTTAGATGTGTTGGACTAACGGCAGCATTGACTACCATTTTATTAATTAAAAGTCGCCTATAAGTTGTAAACCAACATAGAATTATGGCGATTACAAGATATTACTGATGGCAAAAAAAAAAAAAAAAACAATTCCATTTGCGATACTAACGTGAAACAATTACTTCTAAAATGAAATAAGATTGCGTTTAGGAGAAAGATACTATCCGTGGTATTTACAATTATATTGAACATTAATCTTTGGTTTTTCTAATTGCATACGCCTATGAGGTCGATTTTTATCGTGGTTGTCTTTTCAATTGCAAAAAATAACACATTAGCTGTTAAGCTTGTCTGCGCTTAATTTGGAGGTGTTTAAGTTTCTATTTGGCTTCAGCTAACTTACAGTTTAGGTATGAACATTAGCAAATTATATGGCAACAAATTAGGCAAGCAATGCACTGTTGCAACATGAAGCAACAACCGCTGACATAAATTGTCAATAACAGTGATTAAAGCGCCACATTCCCCTCGTCTGAACGGATTTATTATCGTTGGTTGTCGTTACTGCACCGATTTTCAGCACATATTGTTCCGTCTTCTTCTTCTAACATCGATGTGGTCGTTAGCATTCGGTGACACGACACCACAAAACGGATAAAAGTCAAAACTGATGGTGTACACCTTTGTCCCTCAATCCATTTAAATTGCGGGGGCCCTCAGTGCATACTCTACTACATATTGGCCCTAATCAGTTGTTGTTGTCTGTGAAAATTATGTCGCAGAGTTATGTTGAGCTTTACTCTATTCGGACACTTTAATAGCATTCTGACAAATGGTCGACATCAGAAGGCCATGCACTGTTCACCATATATTTTTCCAAAGTGGTTTTATGATTAATGTGGGTTTTACAAACTTCGTGGCAAACATATTATACCCTGTTCAGGGTGAGGAAAAAAGATTTACTGATCGTTTACATTTACATATATATAAAAGTAAGTATGTAGGTGTTAAGGTAACAGTCGATCGTATTTAATCAAAAAGTAGAATCGGCCCTTACTTTTACATATACTTTCCTTCCGTTTATGATTTGCTTCCTTTTTTTAACCTGTTTGCATGTCTAAATCACACTGCACAGTTACGTAGGTATAAGCGTTTTCATAGTAGTAATGACAGCGCTATTGGCAGTTTCATCAAACTGCATGTTCGGTAACAGTTGTTTGCATAAACGCTGCGTCCCGGCATGCGAAAATTACGTATCGAAAGACAACCAAAATAGTGTACAGTAAAAACTATCAGCCATAGTAGCAAAAACAAACTCTACAATAAACACAACAGTAGAATATACACTTTGTGCAACAACAAAATTAAACCATTTTCACTGGATCTAGCAATTCCCGCTGTCTTGAAAGTTTGTTTTTAATTTATTGTCAGTGGCTGCTTGTGGTCTGCTTGCAACTTCGTGATTGATAGTCCAATTTAACTAAAATTTTCAATTGCCTAGCACCCGTTTACTTTTAGAATCACCATCTAAGCTTATATGTGTTTACGTAGTTGAAGTGCTTTTCTACGCCATAAAAACGCGTTTCGCTCAGTAAACTATTGAGTTGTGGGTTGGGACCTTTTAATGGCCAGCATGAACTTCAGGTCAGTGAACAACTATATATCTGGAAAAAGTCCACAGTTATCTTGCGCTTATAAATCACTTGTGTTATGCCAATAAAGGACAAACGAAGAGCCAGACCTGTTAGTAGTCAGCAGAAAAAGTAGGTAAAGCAATTACAATTGGCATTCATAATCCATTAATACTGAGGCTGCCGCAGAGGTATCAAATCGAGGTCTTCCAAAAATTTCTTACATTTTCGTATGTTCTAATGACTTTGGGTAATGACAATGGTCGTACGATATGTGTAATATGTTAATTATTATAATGTGTTTTGTATTTTGGCGAAGTTATTTATCACCTCTCTCCGAAAAATTTTAAAGTGAAAGTATACTTATACTTATTCATAAGTATTATACATATCGTAGTAGTAAAGGCACTGCCACCGGCGAAAACAACAAATTAGTGGCTAGTTAATTAAGTGTTGTGATCGATAGTTAATTTGCCTGGGCCGAAATTTCTTTAACTCACCACAATATTCTTGTTTTGCATTGCGACATAAAGCTTATAGTTTGGCTTTTTATGGTCAGTCGTAGTTGCATCATGCGATTGTAAAAATTGCATTCAACTTAGTGAAATTTTATGTGATCTTAGTTTGCTCTAGCATAAAATTATCAAATGCTTGCAGTTTGGTTTATAAATAACCATGTAGGCATATGCTTTTTGTCGTACTTGTCGTAAGGATCTCATTTCACATTGGCCGGAGGTCTAACGTTTTATATTTGTATATATATTCTACACCACCTAATTTTAAATTCTGTTTTTTTTTTACTTGATAGTTGAAAGCTTATATTCGGTGAAATTTATAAAGTTTTGGAAATTTGTAAACTTACCGTGAACATCATCGACGCAAATGCCTAAGTCCTCCCGATATGTGCTTAAATAAGGTAAGCAGCGACACTGGCAACTCTCAGTCGGCTCGCTTGCAACAGTACGATGATTAGATTTTTGAAATTTGGGTCTTCTAACGAAGTGATCGACTCCAGCCGTAGAATGAATTGTAGCGCCACTGTTGCCTATATCAAGAGTAAATAAATTTTATAAAAAAAATTACTAATATTCATATAGTATTTATGGTACTACTTAAGACTAAAGGATCAAAAGCTAACACCCCTATTATTTATGCAATGGAGCGTGAGTTTGGTGATCGTTAGGGTCCTTTAAATTTGATCAACTTGGAAAATCGAGGCATTAACGCACTAGTAATTTAATGATGAACGTATAAATCTTAATTAAAGATCTTCTAAAAACAACGATTTTTAATTTTAATAGACGTCATAACATTTTCTTTATGTTTCATTTAAGGATTTTTTTTTCACAAATTTAAGTTACATATGCTGTCAAATAGTTTAGATAATGCTTTGGGAAATTGTAAACTGTTAGGGTTATTATCGTTTCATGTATCAAAGTCCTGCTGCCTCGTACATGTTTAAATTTAAAGCGGTCATCTTCGTTTTCGACTTCACACAAGTTTTAGAATAGTTGATAATTTTATGAGAGAAATTTCGTAGACAAAGTGTATTGAACTCACCACCTTTTTCAGCAGTTACAGATAAGACGTCAACGCCTGCCGTACCGCTCGATAAGCCAACGCAAGTGTCCGCATTACAAGTGTGTACGCCTTTTTTGAAAAATTATGGAAAGAGGAAAATGATAACTGAAACATTCGTTAAGAATACAACAAACAGTACTGTTGAACGAACACCGAAGTGTTAACAAAATGTCATTTAGTTATAAATAGAATATGTATGTATGTATAAATATGTGATGTATTATATATGTCAACTCTCCGAACATACGAGGTGGGCTGTGAGCGAGTGGGCCAGCAACAGAGAAGCTAACAAACAACTATCAAGTGCGTGAACAACTCGTAATGTTACGAGGAAAACAAGAAAAACTGCTCAGCAAGAAGGTTTATTATCACAAAAAAGTCCTTTTTTTATAGTACGGTGTGGCATCTGAGGCTTTTGGAGCTGCTGCTGCCTTTGTGTGAATGTAACGGAATTTAAATACGTGTATTAAGCGACACACAACAACAACAACAACAAGGTCTATAGTGTTTTTTCTTGTCGTGCCACGCGCTGTCACTTCCCTCCTAGTATGTGGTCGTAGAACGTTTTCGTAAGTAAGTTTCAGATTTGTCTTGTTTGCATGATTATATCAATGTTTTTATTTTTGCACAGCAATGTTTTCGTTAGTTTAAGTGATAAAAATTATTATTTTTCTTATTTCATTTTGCTTGAGCAGGAATTGAGACCCACAAGACAATATCGTTATATATATTAAAAGTTAATATATAATTGCCTTTGAGTGCCGTAGGGAACACCCAAAAACGTAATTGCATTAATCTTATTTGGGCCTTTAACTAGTAGACTAAGGGGCAATAAATTAAATCGAGAGAAGTATTTCGAAAATATGGAAATATGAAAAAATTTTTGAAAGAGTGGTTCATACGACATGAAGGGAGAATAGTGGCCGTAGTGGAAAGAGTTAGACTTGCTGCTCGAGTGCGATGTATGTACATATGTATGTATGTGAGCTAAAGATAAAATTCTGAATTGCTGTCTGAAGATCTCAATGCAAGGGAGCGTATTATCTCTCAACTCAAATGCCAATTTTAGAGCTTGTAATGATGGATGAACTACTGGGAGTAGTAGGCATGTAGATGTCTGAAAAATAGAATAATGGCTCTAAGAGCCTTTCTGCTGGCATGATTTCACATATACGCATGTACTATATATGTATATGTAGGTATGCTGCCACCTTAGTATGTTCACTTTACAAAGTTTCCAAACAAATATTACAAAAGAAGTAAGTAATAAGTGTATTGATGAAGCAATTAGAGCTAATAGTGAAAATGAATTCTCACCCATCGTCCGGAAGATATCGCCGTTATGTTGCCGTGTAAGATTGATAATATTGGCTGTAAGTTCGAGCAGTAAGTTGGCGCTGCTACTGAATATTTCGTTGCTTCCGTGACTTTGTTTCAGAGATCCCGTGTCAGCGGTACCGTCACCTGCATCGTAATTGTTTATATCATCGGTAAGACTGTCAACAATGACATCAAAGGGACCGACATCAATATCCCTGTCAGCAGTCACAACGATGTTTAACGGGTTGTGCGCCTCCGAGTTGACGTTATTCCTACCAACAGTTGTAACTTTCTCACTGGCCGTAGCTACTGCAGCCCCGGCGGCTGCGGCTAACGATGTGGCACCCATTATTTCGCCACCATGCGTAGTATCCAGTGCAGCTGAGGCTGCGATCGTTTCTGAGTCATAGTCTGTGTTGACAAAAGCGGAATGATGGTCACGTATCCCTATTATTGTTGTTGATTTGGATGCTACAGTTTCTAGTATTGATGTGGCACGGCTCTGCCATATGCTCAAGCACAGTAACACCGTTGCTACATGTTGGACACGCCCCATGTTGCCGGCAACATTGCGTCCTTGCGCCTGTAAGAGCGATGTCGGCAATGCGTGTGGCATAAACGTCACTTGAAATAGAAAATGCGTTAGGTTGTTGCTGAGGTATTTGCAATCTATTTGTAAATTCTTGTTACTTTGGCAACATTTTATAGCCACAGCAAATTATTACCTTAAAAGATGTAAGCATGCGTCTTTGGAAAATTTCCTAATTCTAGATTTCACAGCGGCAGAGGAGTCAGTGCAATTACACCATGACCATAGCTCACCCCGCAAATTTGTGTTGATGCTTGACAGATTCGTTATTATTTTCGTTAGCGATTGTGACAAGTTTCTTTTTGTATAAAATTTTGTTTAAATCTTTCTCTGTTCCTAAGGCTATGTAATCCTTTTTGTATTTCAGCTTATTATCTGCTGTCTTTATTTATTTATTTTTCCATATTCATGACGGGCACCTGAAATGATTTGCAATCATATGAAAGGAAAATATATAATTTGTCAAAATTTTATGTCGAAATGTTAATAGTAAGAAAGACTATGACGATAGTGTAATGAAAGGATCGTTATCGCTCGTAAGCAAATATTATTTGTAATGCGTGCGTGAGAGGTTACTTTTCAAGACAAGACGGCAAGGACTAGATATAAATAACTACATCGTTTAACTTTTTTGGTCAGATCACGAACGTATGTATGCTTAACGTAAACGTATATACTTATATAGTCGTAGTACATAGGACGCTTTCGAAAATGCAATTTGGGCAGCAAACATGCAGTGTACAATATTCGTAAACGCCATTGCATTAATTTGGGCAAAGTATAAAAACAGTATTTCATGCACATGAGCTGTCAATATTTGCTGGATTTTCGTTTTGCATGCATTGCATTGAAAATATTCAAGATGTAAGGTTCGCCGATGAAGTAGGTAATTTATATTACTTATATATTTTATTAAAAGAAATGTAATTTATTAAGTTCTAGTCGTTATATAATAATACTTAATTTTTATTTCGTTATCATTTTATTCATTAGTACTTATTTATATTATTATTAAGACAATACACAGTACATTCGTAAACGTCAAATAAATACACTGCATATTTGTAATGTGCTTTGCTTCGCACGGGCATGTGATGTAAAAATGTTTTGCTTATTGCGTTTATAAAGCAGTCGTAGTCATTATAATATTGGCGTCTGATTTTCTGCAACTGTAAATAGAATAACTGAAAATTGTATACCGTAATTAATTAGTAACTGTCTCAGCAAATGTATGTGTGAACATTTATACGCAAATATCTTAGATTAATGCAAATGCTTTACATGCATGGTTAAATTGCCTTCCGGTTTTACCAAGCCCACATCGTTGTCGATGGTCAGATATTGGCGCATTACCATTCAATAGACAGCAAAGCAAAATGGGATGACACGCTTCATTAGCCACCTGAAGTGCACCGGTGTACAGGTTAATGCAGAAAGAAAAAATGCTATAATACGTACATCAACCGGGGCAGCCAAAGATGGTGCCATGAAATAACAAAAACAAAAACGCCTATTGCTGCTCTTTAAGGCGGTTTTCAGAAGTGCAAGCTTTGTCGATTTCAATATGATAGTGCGTGCAGACTACTCAGAAACTTCACACACAATTACTTTATTTTAATTATAAAAATGCTCCAACAACAACTTAGCTTTTTCAATTAGAGACACTCATTTTTTATTATTTTTAGGTGTCACCCTTCTAACTGGTGCTTCTCTTTGAATTAGCATCACAACGTATAATAAGCGTGAACATGGTGTATTAAGTTTGTCACGAAGTTTGTAACACCCAGAATGAAGCGTCGGAGACCCTATAAAGTATATATCGTTACCTAAAATGCAAAGTAACGCAACAACATTTTCGAAAATTTAAAGCGGTGTGAATGAAACATGAAATAAAAGGGAACAAGAGTGAAAAAATATTTGAATATTGGTTAAAACTGGTTCATATATAAGCGCAAAACCTGAAAATGTTGGATACATGTAGTATTATGTATCCAAGCTTGTCCAGTCTTGGTGTTGCAGCTTTTATGTACCATATGTAGATATGTACATATATACCTACAAATAATATATACATATGTTGGGTTGAACACACATGAATACGTAGAGCACTTCTCTGGGTATTTGAAGCTGCAGCGGTTGCCGGGGGCCCTCATCTGCGCTGACTCTTAATTACGTCATTTCTGCACAAGCTGCCCGCAATGCCATGCGCCGGTATGTGTTAGGACTCGTGCAGCAAATCATCTGATAGGCTTGCTGCCTATTTTAGTTTTCAATTTGTGCAGTTACTGATTAGATGAAGAATTTTCCGATGCTCAACGGGAATATATTGTATGTGTAGGCACTAATAAAAAAGTAGCAAGGAATGGCAAGCGAAGGCATTTACGACAAGTTTGTTTAATTTGCAACAAATGCAACATACCATTAACGCGACTCTTGGCGCAAGTTGACAGTTGCCAAACGGCACTTTTCATTTACCGCTCGCAATACAGATGTGCATTGCATCGAACGTGCTGGCCAAGCGTTAGCAGATGTTGTGGCACCATTGGCACCTGTATCTTACCTTTTACGTATGGCATTTATAGTTGTTGTTGTCATCTCGCGAGTTGCTCGCATTGCATGTTCAACATTTATATATGTTGTAGTGAAATTGCTTCTCAATTGATTTTTCTTTTATTGCGGGCAAGTGGCGACACTTAGATGTACATACCTGCAACCGACGTAACAGGACATCTAAATACCAACACACATGCATAGAAGCAATGTATCTAGGAGAGTTTCAGCAGTTGCCAACTGTCGTTGGTGTTGTTATTGATCGTTTACTATTCTCAATTCATTCCTCCATGAAATCTTTTTCTTGATTACTTTGGAAAAAACTTTTTGATGTTAAATGTAATCGTAAAACGAAAATGTATTTCATCTTCAAATTGAATTTTAATGAAAATTGTGACATTTGCATTGCTGGATAATATTAATAATCCAACGATTACCCTCCTCCCGCCCAAACAGCGCAAGGGGCGCATTTGCATACGTGTGAAAAAACCGAGTCAAGAAAGGCATGAGATTTTTTAAAGGTCGAGATCTAAAACTGTTCAGCTAGTGAAGTCAAAGTTTTAAAATTCGTTACAACCGATTGTTACGATTTTATATATTGAGAGAAGGCAATATAGTCTTTTTAGTTTCGAAAAGTGAGTCAGATAAACCAAATTTGCGGGAATGAGAAATAATTTATGTCATATGCCGTTTGATCTAGAAGAAACGCTTTTGATCTTGAAAAGCGCACCGCGATATAAAACTTAACTTCAGGCAGGAGAAAAGAACTGCCACTTTCCAATCAGGATTTTTACTAAGAATACAAAGCCAAGCATATCCCTGCGACATGTAAGTGTAGGTAGATTCATAAGTTTTAAACGATTAGTGTATGGAGGTAGACTTAATACCATCGGAAATGCCTTTAGGCGGAAAGTAAGCGATGATATTAGTAATTTCCGCAACTCTGTATAAATCGAAGCAGGCTTCAATTTTATGGACATGCGCACGTTTATATATATGTAGGTATATGCGTTCGATTGCGCACATATACATATGTATATGGAAGCTTATGTGTAAAGATTAAGTTTTCGGAGGTAGATGATAGACAGCAGTGGGCAATGAGGCGAGAGCGTGTCGTCTGCCCATTGCATAAATTACCAATTCTTTATGACCAATCTGCGTACAATCAGTAAAAATGCGGTGAAATATGCCAGAAGCAAACCAGTTACTCCGTCAACAACAACATCAACAGCCAGAACATAACCGACCACTCTAGCCAACGTAAGCGCAACTGGAGAAGCTGCATATTATATGTACCGTAAATACGCGCTCCATGCTCATAGTTTATTTTGATCTGTTGGTTTTTACCGCAATGGACTCTGGATTAACTTGTTGTGCTATTTTCTTTGTTTTGCAATATCTGCGTAACTGTTACATTGATATTGCAAACAAAATTTATGAAAAGCTTTTCAACAGCTGCAAACTAGTGGGCCGCAACACACCACAAATGCGAAATTCAAGTTGGATACTGTGCAAATGTGACCCGTGTGCATTCATAAGAACGCATGTCAACGGGTGGACGAGTTGGTGATGGACCTAATACTGTAAGTACCTTGTAGGAACTTAGTTAGTTAGTTTTAGTTTTTATTGATTCCTTTCCAACCTATTTAAACATTCTAAAATTTTCTTCAGCAGTAAGCCAAACTATTGCGACCTAGAAAAGGTGTTTTATCAATTCATCTGTATATGGTTGCAATAATTCTAAGTAGGAGTGACTTCCGTAGTGGTTGAAAATTTATAAACATCGTTTGTCCAATGTTTACCGTTTT
The DNA here is from genome assembly GCF_001853355.1 of Bactrocera latifrons. NCBI lineage: Eukaryota > Metazoa > Arthropoda > Insecta > Diptera > Tephritidae > Bactrocera > Bactrocera latifrons. The sequence goes on from NW_017537123.1 coordinate 170,514, forward strand.
TTTGCACGACTTTAATTGAATTAAGCCAACACCTCCGTTTAATATAAATTTTCATACTCCAGCTTAAAAATTGGTTAAGAGCTGAAATTACCCGCCTACTGTTAAAAGTGTGTCGATTAAAAGAAGTTACCACGGATAAGCGGCTAATGGCGCACAACCCCAAGCGTTTGGTAATTCACCAACTAACGGAGAGATAGAAGCAAATAAAAAGGAAAAACAATGCTAGGCTGTAGAAAACAAGAAAAGTCAATTTTGGCTGCTCCTGCTATAATACCCTTCACATATGTAAGTGTACGTTTACGTTGATTTGGTCGATCAGTATGTTTGGCAGCTTATAGCTTATTGTGATCCGATATCGGCGGTTTTGACAATAGAGCAGAATATATACAGATGAACAAACAGACCAGCATAGCTAAATCAATTCTACTTATAAATAAAGAGGGTATGACGTTTTCTTTTGGGTGTTACAAATTTCGTGGTTCAGAGTATAATGAAAAAACATGGTTGGCGCCGTCCAAAAATTATTAACACACAATTACATTACAGCACTAAATTTTGCAGTTCAGTTGTACAACTGCCTATATTTGGTGTCGGCGGTCGTGGTGTTACGGCCAGAGTATCCGTACCGCCAAGTCCAAGCCACTACACCACGGCCAAGGTTACTCGTGCCCATATTATTTTAAAATTTTGTTGGTGTAATTTACTGTTCTTTCATACCAATAACGCGGTGCGGGCGGCAGCCGGCTGCGGTCGAAGTAATTTCTCGTAACTGGTTGCGGTTGCACACTCAGTAGCTTTATACTTGTGTAGTTGTTGTCGGTTCAAACGCTTCATTTGCCAACATTTATGGTACCCATTGAAGATCACAGGCATCCAGCGAGTTAGTTGCTTGCGGTAAGTAAGAATAATCGAGTTGGTGGCAGTTGGGATGCGTTCACTGTGGACCGTTAAAAAGTTAAACTTAATCACTAAATTTGACGTTGCAAAAACAAAAAAGTATATAAATTAGCAACAAAAGTTGTTAGCAGACTACTTATACACCAAAAACAAATAACTGGATAAACACCCAGATTTTACAAGCACATGAGACACTATTTGCATGGCCAATAGTCGGTGTGGCTTGGCATTTTCCACTGCCTTATTTTGTCGTGTCCGGCCATATTGAGATTTTCCATAACTAACTGTCAATTGCTGGTTGTCAATTAAATTTGCAGCACGAAAGTTGCTTGTTGCATGCGCTATTTGACCGGTCAAACTGGTAAATCAGCCGAGTTGCCCGAAAAAATCTTATATAAGTTCCGTTGGCTCAATGAATTTGCTGTTATCTTATATGCAACTGCAGCAGCAAGACCTCCAGAGCTCAGCTTTAATTAGTGAGTAAAACTTTGGCCTCATCATTGTTACGACAGCTGTCAAAATGACGGTTACTCGTAAGGCAAGTCCAATTCAAAGAATAATTCCAGACATACGGTACTCTTTAAGAATTTGGGTGCATATTTATATTTTGTAAATACGATAAGCGTGTTTAGGTAGGGTTAAGCGGTTAGTTTTTTAATCAGAAGCAGATGACAATACTCAGAAGATTTATCTAAAGCCGACGACCCTAAAGTATTTATCAATTTCTAAAAATTTTAACTCATACAGAGAAAACAATTTTTATTTTATTTTTTGCTTGAAATATTGTCTGCAATTTTTTTCTGCAAACCAATGAGATTAACTTTAAATTCTGATATTTGAGACATTTAACGCTTGAAATCAGACCATTTTGAAAGGATAAGGCTATCTAAATTCCAAACTTTAGCAAAAGCCCCATGTGAACTTGGTTATATCAAAAGAGCATGAAAGGAAAAGACTAAGCACCATGAATAAAAAAAAATTAGTTTAGTTGTCACAATTATGGAAACACCGTTAAAAAGTCGCAATAAAGCAAAAATAATTCATATAAATAAAAGAAAAAAAATTTTTTTACGCAGAGTAAAATAGATACTGTTACATGAACAACCCTTCTTGAAAGAAGGTTATTTTGTCTTTATCTCTTTGTAGTTGGGGTCGTTTGTATACCAGATTATCTGGTTATAAACTGAGGACGGGTGATATAGAATAACAGAGATTAGAAAGGCTAACGGTGCTGCTAAGTGATTGACTACATTAAACAAAAACGGGAAAATGTCGTCTTTGTATGTGGTTGTAGCCAACAATTGTTCTAACCGATACAAGTGAGAACTTAACCACTTAACAACAAAATGGGATTAAGTTGTCAGTATGATTATTGTCAACGACAAAGTCCGCAGAACAAGTAGCAGCCACAACGACGTCGTATCTCGAACAGAAATAAAGTCCAAGCATAGGTATTTTCACATAAGCAGCTCAAGCTCATAAATAGCGACTGCCACCTCGGATGAACTGAGTAAGAGGGATTAAAGTAAGAAATAAGTGAATGTCAGAGTGAACCCAAGCGAATAGCCAAACTACTTAAGCCAAGTAACAATTACTTCAAAAAAAAAAAAAAAACACGTACCACACGCCAAATGCCCGACAGCATCACTCAACAAGTCATCAAACAACGACAAATAAAACGAAAATTTGCTATGCTATTCAAAAAACAGAATGGACATTGGGAGTAGATTACGTCAAAAGTGAGCTTCTTGAGTTCTAAATTTCGTTCGCGAAGACACTTGGGAAAAAATAAGATTAAGATAACTCTTCCACCTATTTCGATTGTTTGGATTTATTCAATCTAAGGTTTAGCCTCCTTTTTCTACTTCTTAGATATCGCAGCTTCTTTCACGTATACCGTTTTGGGTATTTTTTCTGTTGACGTTCTCCGTAGTGATCATTCAACTTTTCTTGTCTCTACGTCATTGATGTTATGTGTTTTTGTTTCTAATATTTATATTTTGATTTCGACACCATTGTGATGCTAGTACTTATTAAGATATTCTTTGAAAAATCTGTTTTCAACTCTTCTACTATTGTCAACTGCATAACTGTTCGTTAACATTGTTCATCGTCTTAACGGCACTATGCTCAATTCCATTCATCAACTCATATTCTGGCGTTGGCTCGCTAAGCGATTTAACACTCTTTTTTGCTTTAACCAAATGATCAAGCTGGTAAACAAACAGATGTTATTCGTCAAACAAAAGACTTAAGCGACGAACTGGCTCGATTAGAGCTTTCACACAACGAATCGATTTACTACGCTTAACAACAAAATCAACAACGATAGCAACAGTTATGAACGAAATAGAAGGTGGGTCAATTTTGCCTTTTGATGATTGGGTCCGGAGTAGGTCGAGATGCCAAGATAGCTCACTGCTACTTTGTTGTCGCTTTGATTTTTTATTTTCCGCGGAGCTGTATACCTCCAATATATGTTTGTATGTACGTTGGTCTCTGAGTGGAAACGCGTTTGCTTTGTTGACTTTGTTGTGTTAATTGCTGCTGGCTATTATTTTCTCGCATCTATTGTTTGTAGGAACAGTTAGAGTGCGGCACTGGATTAGTGTCAAATTTTTATGCTAACTCAATGGAAATATTGTATATGCAAATGTTTTCTTTAGAAGTGAATGTCAATTGCTGTTATTAAATATTTCCAAACAATATGATTTATATGGGCCCTGTTACAGCGCCGTTATTGGTTAAAAGAAGCTGAGCTAAGGAAGGGAACTAATGTCAAAAATTCCTAAACTTGGTAGAAATACCTGATTGTCGTAGCATACCAATGAAATTTAAAATTATTTAAATAAATCGAACATTTCCAGTGCAGGTTGATACGTGAACAATAAACGTACATTTTTAAATTTTTCGAGTTTCAACGAACTTGCTACCAGCGGTACATTTGATCAAACGAACCCATTTTGCTCGAAGAGGAGGTTCTCCTTAAAAAACATTTCCAAATAAGGCTGTGATTTTAACTCAACCCCAGGTAAAATTGTATTAATTTGCCTGAATAACGTGATCTTAAGCTAACCAGGGAAATTCGTTACTAATTTGATGTTTACTTAATAATTTCTTCAAGTGCATCTAAGGCTAGATTTCATCTGTGCCCATCTGTCTGCCAGGCAGTAGCATTTGACCTACTACGGCTAGGTAAATAATGGATTAAAAAATAACTGAACGTACAATAATATGAAAGCTCACATTTTTTTGCCGCAAAATAGTGTTTGCCACAAGGCAATAACTTTACATACTATTCGTAAATTGGCAAGCAATACCAATGTCAATGTCAGCAATGCAGTTGCAACATCAGCCACCACATAAATAATTGCCCGTGGCAATGAAGGCCTCAGAGCAGTGAGTAGTTGATGAAACTGCTAAACCCACACAGCCCACCTAGCTAGCCAGCCATTCCTTCTGCCCATTTGTCTGCCTCTTTGACTCATTTATTGGCAACGCGATTTGCCATTGCGAATCACTACGCCGTCAGCACAAACGTCTGCCAGTTAGTCCGTCAACGAGCGAGCCTAGCTTAGAGCGGCAGCAATACTTGTAGAGGCTGTTGGCCAACTTCAAGTGTGCAGAAACTATGGATTTCTCTTTTTGCTGTTCGCAGGTGTTGGCGCTTTTCGACGGCTGGCTTATGGGCGCACTGGAAATGTTGCAGCTCGCGCCTACAATTAGCCGTGACTTTTATGGCAATCTTTCCTGGTGAACCGTATTGTGGGCGTCTGTCCAGTATGTTTGTAGAGAGTGGGCTTTTGTTGGCGAATATATTTGTTCATTGAGTTATTGAATATGTGCTTCACAGCAAATTTAGTATTGTCTCAACGAGGAGGTGTTGTTACGGCTATGTTGAAGCACAAAAAAGACGAAGTAACAGTTCTACGCCATTTGATAAGTGGGACTAAGAGTCTACAGTGGAGTCATTTGCTAATCAATTTCATTTCAAAAACACCGCAACACTTCACTACTGAACACCACAAAAGTTGCAGATCTAATAGATTGAACGTATATTTAAGTACAAAAGTATCTTAACCTGTTTCTTGCGGTAGAATATATATATACTTCAGCCTAATCCGTCGAACATTCCTCATGGCAGCAGCGCAGTCGGATTTAGGAGCAAACAATTCGATTTTTATTTTCCTTATCACATCCTTTATTATAATTAATATTATCACTATTTTAGTACTTGAACACTATTCACTTTTAATAAGTGAATAATTTGAAGCTTTTATGTTATTATTAAACGAATGTTAAAATACACCTGTTAAAGCCACGGAACCTGGATTTGGTCTACTATTCCTTTACAGTTGGCAGCTCTGCATCAGAATGTGTGAATGTGCTTGGAATTAGCAATTCGCGCATACGTACCCCATATTTATCGCTGAGTTTATCGTTGGCGTAAATTTATATAACGTGTGCTCAGGCTTGCGCGTACGATACCGCCAAACCGACGGAAAATGCCAAATACGAGTAGCCAGATTGAGTCGACATTCTGATTTACATTTGCGCTTGGGCATGCGGCTCGCTGGCTAAAATTATTAGCTGTGAAGCTGTTAGCCGGAGTTTGAGTTTGCTAAGGCTCTCCTTATTCTAAGTGCTTCATGAATTGGAATCGTCTAGTGCGGTCACACATTAATGCTATATCATTTTTCCATGCGTCATTACGTAATTCTACGTTTATTGAAATGGTCTGCTGAAACAGCGCACTGTAAGCTGTTAGGCACAAGGCAAATGCTAGAAGCATTCTGTGGTTTAATTCTTTAGTAGTAGAAGTCATTCTAATGGTAGACAGAAAATATGTGCAAAAGCTCAACGCTATGTGCCTGATTCAACATCGAGTCGAGCTATGCTGCATCCGTTGCTCTTCGTCGTCGGCTGGACCGCAAGCGGTAGGTGTTTGATGGCCATTAAATGGTGATAACTAATTATTGGTTAAGTGAATTCGAGTATATGTCAATGAATTTTTATTTGCAGAATTTTCCGCTTCCTTCGTGCCTTATGACAGCGAACTTATACATTTTAATATATGATCAAATTTGGCTTGGACTGGTTCATTTAAGTTGTGCGCGCAAACCGAATATACCTTAAAAAATATACTTTTTTAATACCATTGTATACTTGTACAATTTTTTTTATGTTCATGTTTGAAAATCATCGTGTTGGTATCAGAAAGAGAGCAGAGGAGGAGATCACGCATCATTGCTGATAACGAGACGTGGATTTATTAATATGACGTCGAAACTATTCAACAATATAGCGAATGAGGATCGCAAAATTAAACCGAACCGAGAAAACCGAAATTTTTATAACAAGTGTATGGAATTATGCGTTAAGCGTTGGCAAGCTTGTACTAGCTCAGAAGTCTAGTATCTATGTAATCTTTTTGTCAATCCGTGTCAGATTTAATCAAGTGTTATCTTTATGTACTTAGATTATATTCAGGGATCAGGAATAGCTTGAATATTTAGAGCACTTACACGTACTACAGTTATGTACGCGTATCTCCGGTTGAATACTTGATATTTTTATTTACTTTAGACTTGTCGAAATGCCATTTGTAACTGTATTCGATTTAATTAACTTAACACTTATAATCGAAATTATGATCAAATAAAAAAAATAGTATAAAAGCTGACGTTGACACATTAAAAGAATTGTCAAGATATACATATATGAAAATCTAGCATGAAACAAGGGAAGGATTAACTTCGTTTGCACTGAACCTATACTTAATACCCTTCACAGGTATGTTACTTATAGCCACTAAGTAAATATAGGTTGCTAGTTCTTTCTAGACATGTTCAAGTCGAATATGTAAAGGTTTATCTTGTCAATATCTCAAATATTGAGGGACTCTTTCGTAAATGCACAGACGGACATAGCTAAATCGACTCAGCTCGTCACAATTACATATATACTAAAGGTTGCTTTGTTTAATGTGTATAGAGCTTCAAGGAGAGTTCGAGCCATAAATATTGTTAAAATAAAATCACCTAAAAGACGAAGAGAGAAAGAATTGCATAATAATAAAAGTATATTTTTGTAATATCCAGGGGGATATATTATACCACAAGTTCATATATTATGAGAAATTCTCGATTTTACAGCCCCCGTTCTATAGAATTCGATTGATATAATCTATCTAGTCGCATACTTACTCATTAAAGTTCACAAACTTCTTGAGAAAAAATATCTATCAAGAAACCATTCCTTATACTTACACACATATGTATACACATGCATGTATTTACATAGGTATATGTATGCAAGAACGCGTTTGTAAAATAAAATCTTTTGTGCTTATTTCAATCAGGCCAGTCTAAACCGCTGGCGACTTCTCTGACCGTGCGGCAGCTGTTGACGCCACCACTGCCATCTCGCTCATCGACAAGCGTGGAATCTGGGCGCAAGTGCAGTTAGAATATAATTACATGCGCTTGTTGCCACAATTGATGCGCGTGTCTGCAACAGACGCCGTTAGTCTATAATGGTGTACATGCACCAGCATCGCTTATACATACTTACATATGTATATACATACAGGGTGGCTGACGAATTTTGCTACATTAAAAAACTCAAATAATTTTTTTGTTTAGTGTATGGAATTCATTTTTCTTTTATTCATGTTAAAGCTCATTCAATTTTATTAAATATACCTTAATTAGTTTTAAAAATAATGGAATTTAAGGGCCCTCCCTGCTCGTTGATGCATGTGCGGCATCTTACCAAAAAGTTGTTCATTACTGCTTGGAGAGTTGAGACAGGAATAGCCGCAATTGTTTCTCGAATGGATTGCCTTAGTTCATTCAAATATGTTGGTTTTGCTTTGTAGACTTCCTGTTTGCAATAACCCCACAAGAAAAAGTCAGGTGCAGGGTAAAGGCGACTTAGGTGGCCAACGGAATGTGGTGTTTCTGGTTACAGGTTGGGTTATGTGAGGAGCTGCACCATCTTGCTGAAACCACACAGAGTTGAAAGAAATTCTCATTCGGCGTAATTCTGGATAGAAAAACTCTCTCAACATGGTCAAGTAACGATCTTCAGTAACCGTAACGGTGCGACCATTTTCTTCGAAGAAGTAGGGCCCGAAAATGCAGCGTGATGAAACTGCACACCACACTGTGACACGAAGTGGATGCAATTCCGTCTCATGGAGTATCTGTGGGTTGGAAGCGCTCTATATTCGACAATTTTGTTTGTTTATGTTGCCGTTTAAATCGAAATGGGCCTCGTCAGACATGAAAAGATAGTTCAACATGTTTCCATCCTCTTCCACCATTTGAAGCATCTTCTGGCAAAATTCCAAGCGAATCGGCAAGTCTGCAGCGTTCAGTTTGTTGGCCATTTGAATTTTATATGGGAATAAGTCCAAATCTTTGTGCATAATTGACTGTAATGACTGTCTGCTTACACCCATTTGAGCAGATAAGCTTCTTGTCGAAACACGTGAATTCTTTTGTATGGCAGCTACAGCAGCGATTGTTTCCTCCGTTCGAACTGAAGGATTTCGATGGTAAGGTCTTCTGTTGACTGTCCCATGCTCGGCAAAATTGTTTACAAGTCTCATTATGGTCCATCTGCTCGGAGGATTGCCGCCAAACGTGCGCCTATACTCTCTTTGAACCGAAACTACGGACTCCAGTGCGTGATAGCGGCGGACAATCCAAATTCTTGTTTCAGTGTCCCAGTTATCCATTTTTGTTAAATGTAAAAGTCAATCTGCAAAATAAAAATACAAAAATTAACCAGATTGATTAAATAAAAAAAAAAAAAAAATAATTATTAAATTCATCAGCCACCCTGTACATGCATACTCGTATGATTAGTGGCAGCCCGCACATAACTGGGATGCCGCAAGTGCAAATGTGAATATGAAAATATTTGTTGCATTAATGCAACGCATGTAATTGTTTCTTTCTGCCACATCTGCCACTTTATTACTGCACTTGTCGTAATGACGTCGCGCCACTGCGTCGATGTATCAGCGGTGTCTACTCTGATAGCGTAAGTAATGACTGTAAGTATGTGAAAATGCTCCTATTGCAATGGACTAACGGTAATGATAGAAATTGAAAAACAAAATAGATTGTTATAAACATAGTGACATATATATTAACCTCAGTTGCATCGCATTTTACAGCTTGTCAACCGTATACAACATTTTTGACGAGTTTACTAGTCGCTCCTGCCGTGCCAGAGGAATTAGCCATTTGATGGGCAATGGCTCTGTTGCACACACAGTGTGCGCGCTGTGCCTTTCCTAGCAGATATGCCATTGCAACAGCCATAACGACGATAATTCATATCTTAGTGTCAGCAGCTGATATTTTAGATAACGGTGTAATGACAGCAATGCCTCGGCTATGCGATAATGGTCCTAGAATAGGAGCAGCATTTACGACATTGACATGAGGTGTGTAACCGTATGCCGCGGGTTGATGATAAATTAGATTACTCGCCTGGCAAAAAAATCCAATGGTAAATGGGTGATTTATTTGCTTAAAGCTTCTTACAACATGAGTTTTTGAGCTTTGATTAAAGCTTCTTAGAATATGAGTTTTTAATTTTGGTTGAAGACCAAACTTACCAGATTTCTGAATTCTTGTCATGTTCATTTAAAGGTATGTGTACTGTAAATAGGAACTTTAAATGAACGGGCAACACTTGGTTCATATTTGAATCAGCAAAATGTCTCAAGTTCCTATGAGATCATTTGCTCCACAGTGCTGCGATGATCTGCTTAGTACGTGTGTGCTTCCGTGTCTTTGCCAAGCTGTGATGAGCGCAACAATTCACAAACAATTTGGAATTTATTGTTGAGCAATTTACGTTCTTCTTTATGGCAGCAGTTGCTTTGTCTCCTAAATAGGCAATTTATTTAAGCTGCATCCATACGAATCCGAGTATATTTGTGTGTGTATATGCATCCAATATGCATGTGTGGCATGGAAACAAGTATCAATGGCTGGCTTCAGATTTTCTTGTGATTTTTCGCTGTCGCTTGCTTGCCTTTCCTACATCGTTTTTATGCTCTTCGTACGTTGTTGATCGCCGGAGGCTACTTGACATGCGATGCGTTGCATACTCGCCCATACATGCGTTGCTACGAAAGATGCTGCGTTTCTAAGCGTTACGTGCAACCTGTTGCTGTGGTACGTGCAGCACATCGTCGAAATGTTTCCGTTTTTTGCTTTTATTTCAACAACAACTTACAAACATCTGCAACATATTTTTTCCACAAGTGAGCTTGTTGTGCGATGCGCATTGACATCTGCTGTGACAACGGCGGCAATAATAACGTAAACAACAACTGCACAAGCAAGAAATATTGTTGGAAAACAAATGGGAAAAATACACTGCAGCAAGATAATCAATAACAACAACAAATATGCCAATGCAAAAAGGCCTGCGCAAGCATCGTTTGTCCAATGAGTTTGTAACATCGGCGTAGAGGATGAGAATGGACTATTGAAAACGACGATGCTCAATGGTGTAGTGTTGCAAACTGATTGGCCTTGGCCGAAAAGAAATGCATCATCAAGGGACCTAATTTAACAGCTTTAAAAAAATATGAATAAAATTTGAATTTAATTGTTTTGTCCACTGAAGCTGTTGGATATAGCAGAAGGAGTTGATTATGAAAATTAGAAAAGACGACGTAAGTTCATATGAAGTTCAGTAGACTCTGATAAGAATCAGTTTTCTGTTGTTCATAAAATGTTGTTCACCTCTACTTTCAAGAACTAAATTTTTGACACAGTAGGAAGAAAACAGGAAGGAAGTATATTACCAATGCGGATAATATGTGACCAGTTTCAACTTCTTGATCATGTTGATCATGTTGAACATGTTTCTCATTATTTCACGATATTTTCTTGATTATAACAATGTTTACTATGATATATACTTAATTGTAACAATACATAATTATAGGGCAAAATTAAGGAATAAACCAAAATACTATACTTTAGCAAGTACAGTATAACAGAACAAGTAAGGAAGGGCTAAGATCGGGTGTCACCGAACATTTTATACTATCGCATGACAAGTTTCATCAAGATATCTCAATTTTTACTCAAGTTACAGTTTGCACGGACGGATAGACAGACATCCGGATTTCAACTCTACTCGTCACCCTGATCATTTTGGTATATGTAACCATATATAATATCTGACGATATATACCGTTATTAGCAACTTTATTGCGAGAGTATAAAAATGATGCCCTCTGAATTATATGAAAATATCTGAGAGATTTACCGATATTTTCGGTGAAAAATTAGGTCAGGTTAGGTTAGGCCCTGAGTTCTTCGTGTTCGATATCAGGGACCTTGAAAAGTTATAGTCCGATMACGACAATTTTTCCACAAGGGATATCTCAGCTCAAATACCGAATTTGTGTAAAGTTTTATTCCGCTATCATCATTGGTTCCTAATGTATATATTATACAGAGAAATCATCAGATGGAATTCAAAATAGCGTTATATTGGAAAAAGGCGTGGTTGTGAACCAATTTCACCCATATTTCGTACATATCATCAGGGTTTTATGAAAATATTATATATCGAATTTCATTGAAATCGGTTGAGTAGTTCCTGAGATATGATTTTTGGTCCATAAGTGGGCGCCACGCCCATTTTCAATTTTTGAAGAAAGCCTGAGTGCAGCTTCCTTCTGCCATTTCTTCCGTAAATTTAGTGTTTCTGACATTTTTATTTGTTAGTCGTTTAATGCACTTTTAGTGATTTTCAACATAACCTTTGTATGGAAGGTGGGCGTGGTTATCATCCGATTTCTTCCATTTTTGAACTGTATATGGAAATGCCTGAAGGAAACAACTCTATAGAGTGTGGTTGACATAGCTATAGTAGTTTCCGAGATATGTACAAAAAACTTAGTAGGGGGTGGGGCCACTCCCACTTTTCCAAAAAAATTACGTCCAAATATGCCCCTCCCTAATGCGATCCTTTGTTCCAAATTTCATTTTAATATCTTTATTTATGGCTTAGTTATGACACTTTATAGGTTTTCAGTTTTCGCCATTTTGTGGGCGTGGTAGTAGGCCGATTTTGTCCATCTTTGAGCTTAGCCTCTTTATGGAGCCAAGAAATACATGTACCAAGTTTCATCATGATATCTCAATTTTTACTCAAGTTACAGCTTGCACGGACGGACGTACAGACAGACATCCGGATTTCAACTCTACTCGTCACCCTCATCACTTTGGTATATATAACCTTATATCTGACTCTTTTAATTTTAGGACTTACAAACAACCGTTATGTGAACAAAACTATAATACTCTTCTTAGCAACTTTGTTGCGAGAGTATAAAAATAGAAACACACTAGGAAAGCTACCACCTTTGTTCATTACAGTTTAGTTTATTTGTTATACCAAGTAATTTGTCGGAGAAAATAAAAAATATATACTCCTGTGATAAAAAAGTAGGGTAAATAAAATGTAAATTTTTTATTTATTTTTCTAACTCAATTAGTTCTCCTTAAAAGTACCTCCCGTCCTATAAAGCGCACTTTTGCCAACGATTTTGCCAGACAGAGTTAGACGGTCCTCTCGAGCTTCGTCTTTAACGTCGTCTATGTCCGTTGTGAGCTCGTCGAAACTCTTATAAGAGTTTTTGTGTGAAATAGTTTGATCACCAAAGGTGTTCCGAAACATTTTCAACGTGTCCGCACAATAATATTCGTTCCGCAAATTGTTGATGCAATGCAACAAAATCAATCATTGCAAAAGTCGGGAAACTCACTTCTCGTTGTTTAAAAACCCGTCTAACACGGAGATAAATAAATCTTTTGACAAACAGATGGAGAAATCGGTACTTAGAGGCTATGAAAAATGAAAAAGTGTATTCAAATTTAGAATGCACATATGTAAATGAATAATCTCAAGGAACGAGTCCAATTCGCGTTACACTAAGACATCTAATCTCGCCGTTTTTTTGTAGCCAAAAAGGTTAAAAGTTTACTGAACATCAAGTGCATGTGCATATGCTCGTTGGATTGTTGCTAATTAAAAAATAGCTTAAAAATTACTTATGAATGCGCTGGGCACTGGCAGAATATGTGATCACCATATGTTGCCTCTTCGGTAATTCACTGAACTGTTTTTAACCGTTGAGTTGCATTTAACTTTTTCCTGCTCATTCATTTGCTAGATCTTTTTTCGTGTTTATGTATGTATACTATATATGTGTATTTAACGCCAGAAAAGCAAATTGGAGGTCTATTCACCGTCTGCTGCACATCGCAACCAGTTTACGACTCCAAGCACCCATAGTAAATATTCATAGTTAAACACCTGCATATTAAAGGCCGAAAATTCACATTAGAATGAACGCCGTTTAAAGCTAACTCAGCGCCACTGAACCGCACCGAAAGCCGAACGGTCGGCTGCTTGGGGCATCCGAGTGCATTCAAGAAAAGAACTGCAATTACCTACATACTCATACGACCTAACACTGTTTATTAGCGTGCACAATGGTTAAACCCTCTGAATAAATTAGCAGAAAACATTAACCATAATAGGTATATTGACTTAACACCGCGGCTACCAACTAAATCCATAGATGCATGCACCACGAACATAAGCTTGTATGGACATAAATACTTGGGCTTCAGGATTCTGAAACTTTTCGGAGCTTGTAAAAATACATATTGTGAGGGTTGCGTATATTCACTGCAGCCATACAACGGTATTTTGTAGCAATAAAGGTATTCACAATGCTCATATAGCGAAGAGATGAGTGACCATCGTAAAGACTTATAGTGTAAAAATTTTAGACCTAGCAAAATAATACACTTGGCTATCACAAATTATAACCACTTTTTATTCACGATGATTTTATTTTCGAGAAGATTTAAGATGTTTTCTGGTTCTAATTTGCATATATCCAAAAAATTAAGATAATTTATGTTACACAAAACAAAACATAAGGATGTAATTGAATTACAATAAATTTTTGGATATTAATTCATGACGTATTCGGCTCAATTAAAAACCTCAAATCTAACCTCACATCAAAATCGAACATAAATCAATTAAGGATTCTTCTATTTTCGACTTCGCTAATAGCATAATAAGACAAATAATTGGTCAGAACAATATTTGCTGAATATCACTGCACTCTATTGTGAGATTAGCAGCGGACAATAATGTATGTAGTACTTTACAATTATTTAAGTGTAATTTGCGGTGTAGTTAGCTTTGCCGGAAAGAACATACTATTTTTGAACTATTCCGACTTTCCAGATAACGTAATTAAATCAGGATCATTGAACGAAAGTCTGTTACACGATATGAATGAGTTCGCAAAATTATACAACACGAGTACATGCGATTAATTCTAATAGGATATACACATACATAAACATTATGTAATTATGTACATATATAAATATGGAAATACTGTTCCGCTTGTGAGTGCACACAGAGCAAAATTTGTTGATAGATAGTTCGGTCATGCAATAGTCTCCTATTTAGTTGTATCAAATTAGTATCGCAAATTTATAAGAGAATATAAAATTTTTTAAACGTTGTTTACGCAGCCAGACAGGAGTGGACGTATGCCTGCCGCATGTGTTTGTAACGGTATATAAACACATATGTATGTGCTCGTTGAAGTATCGTTGCTCACCTCCGATGTCGTCAGCTCCATACACTTATTTCCCCAGTTGCCTCTCGCACTGATTCCATTTTTAAAGACCACAGCAAATATTTTCTTGCACTTAAAAAAACATTATTCATTCAAAAACATAAGTAAAAGTGAATCCATATTCCTATTGATATAATATTCATCTCGAATTTTACAATCCCACGCCTACAAACGTTATTGCGTCAAAGTAGACAAACTTGAAAAAGAAGACGCCCAATTGCAGATAGAAAATATCTTCTTCGGAAACACTGATCGGAGTTGCCGCACATGGTGGTCCAATTGCCGGATTTTGGTCAGAAATAGACCAGTATCATACTAGTTCGATACAAATTCCAATGTCAATGTATATTGTGAATAACAATTAAAGTACGTATTTTATTCAGACTCTTAGTATCTTTATTTATTAAATACTGATTCGATAGACGAATTTGTGCAATAACGTTTGAAACATTAATAAATATCTGATGGCATTCTGACTAGTTCGATTTTAGTCAGGAGATTCCAGTCGGCAATTACGGGTAGGTTTAGCAGGTGTGTATGTATTTATGTTGTGAAATGCTTTTTAATTATATTTATGCATTCTGATCGCATTCCCTGATTTGCGTTAGCATTTCATTTGTGGGTATTGCTGCAGCTTGTGCTCTGTTTATGTGCACCTTTTGTGGTTGTTTGACGCGCTTGCTCGCACATAGTACATATTCATAGATATGTTGTTTTCAATTTGGGTACCGTTTCAATTCTACTGCACTCCACTAAAGTTGCAACTGGTAAGTATCAACACCCATTTTCAGATCTTTTGCACCGAGACGCTCTGCTGATGCCCCGCCCCAATCATTTGCTTAATTGCTTACAACTGCAACTGAGTGCGACTAGTATGTATGTATATCACGCAAACATGGTCACAACACAATTAGATTCGATTGCATTCAACACAAACAATGCTGTAATAATAATAGCAATTATGTGTGCACAACCAGCAGCTAATGTTTGTTGACCATTTGAGGAAAAAATTCATGCTCCTCGAGTGATAACAATTTGATTTTGGCATTAATTGGCCGAATGATTTCAAATAAATCTCTATTAATTTATAAATGGGTCAGAACATAAATTAAAGTGTGTTTAGTGAGACCGCAGACAAGCGTTGTTTTAAAGATTGAAAAATTTTAAACGACTACCAACTGGCACATTTGTCGTACATTTATTGCAATCTGGTTGTTCTTCTTGAAAAAGTAGAAAAAAGTAACTGTAAAGTAATTAAACAATTGCCACTCCAAAGGTCGTATGTGTATGAAAATACTCAGAGCACTTGAGGCGTCAGCGATTGAGGCAGCTTGATGGGTGAGGCAACTGACACGGTTGTTGGTGTGAAATTGGGCAATCAAGCTCAAATTGCAAAACAGACACTACCAAGCACGCAACGACCACAACGACATTAGGAACAGAACAGGGCTTCCAGCAATTTATTTACATACATATATACACATACTTGTAAAGCTTGGTCAACAAAAGTTCTTACCGTTGTAGCTATCACCAATGGAAAACAGCTGTTGGCAGGTAGTAACAACTAAATATGCAGTTAAATGCGGCAAGTGTAGCAATTGTGTGCTGCAACGCTTTCAGGTTAAAATATTTACTGTTTCTTTCAAGTGCTCACTTTTCACACACAAATGCAATTACAAAATCAACTCGCCACATAAACAATGTGCAACAACAAAATCTTAAAATAAATAACCCAAAAATAAATACATGAACCTATGTTTAGAAAAAAACAACAAAAAAAGAATGGAAAAGATTACAAAACTGTCTAAGCAAAAATGTTGAGTGCTTTGTCTCTGATAGTCTATCTGCTGGTGGAAAAGTGAAACTAGAACTACTGCATAATTGTGTTAATCGCCACCAAAGCGGTGGCCTAGTGGCAGCGAGCGCATTTTGACCCTGATTTCGTTTGTTGCTGCTGAAAGCTTGTGGAACTAATTTCATTATCTTACAAAAGGCGGCTCCAGACTGTAGCAATTTTCGCGAAAACCGATATGTCGAAATATTTTTTTTTTCTTAGGTTGGTATGACTGTCACTGTACGGAATGTCATATAAAAATAGTGTTTAGTACACGCTTGTCCTTCTGAAGTATATAAAGTGCATTCGGCGATTTTTAAGAGTAGTGAAATTATTCAAGAAAGAAATTCCATTCACTTTTTGTGTGGAATCAAATTTCTGGTGCCGAAACGTTCAGAATATTGGAAAAGGTTTTCGGTGACAATTGTTTTAATTTTGCGCTTGATCTCCAGGCTTAGACTATTGGTGGAATTTATGCTGGTTGCGAGATATACAAAGCCCTTAACTAAATCAAATTTATAACTGCTAACAGTGATTTAATTCCCAAGATGCGAGGAATCGATGCATGTAGCCTACAGGTACTTTGTCTTGCCTGCGTTCACCACAAGACGAACCTTCCAAGGTTTGGAAAGGCTGCGCTGATGGCTCTGTTGTTAAGGCCTATGATGTCAATATCATCTGCATAGTCCAGTAGCATTGAACTTTTAGAGTAGACAGTGCCCGATTCTTCCCGATTTTAACGCAGCTGATGGATTTCGGAATGCCATTCTGCATAACCGTATGAGAGTCGAAGGGATACCAAATTTAGACAAGGCGTCGAATAGGTAGCTGTTCTCATTGCTGTTGAAAGTGGATTTGATATTGACAAGAAGGTGAAAGATGATGTCGATCTGTTTGTCAAGAGTCTTCTCTAGGATTTATGTACTGTAAAATATGGTCTATGGTGGATTTGTCAGGTCTAAAGCCACATACAAGGTAAAATGATTTTATTTACAATGGTCTCTAAGTCTTTCGCATAATACTGCCGATTCATGCCATTAAAGCTACAATTGCCGAATTCGTTTAGGATAAATTCTATGAAAACCTAAATTCATAACATAAGATTATTCTGATGATCCTATGTTACATTGCGGAAATGGGCGGTATCGGACTACAACCACGCCTGCTTCCCATATAACAGTATTTTAAATTTAATCTGATTTTTTCACTTCCAGCATACAAACCAAACATCAATGAATATATTCAAATGAAATTTTGCACAAATAGTTGCTTTGATGTACGCCATCCCGAGTCTTACAATTGTCAAAATCAGTACATAACTGTTCAAGCCTCTACATATCGAATTTGTGGCCCCGTGCGTCTGGCTGACTTTTCGCCGAAGATATCGGCCAACCTTTGAGATATGTTATTGAAATTCGGAAAAAATATTTCTTTAATAAAAATTTCTTTTGTTTCCCCACTATTAAAAGGCGTCCGAACTAGTGCTATCTATATTCATATAGGTTATACATGTATATAAAATTATTCTTATAATATTCAATGCTTTCGTAGTAAATGTAGTAACCTATAAAACTCAACTGTAAAGCGTTGGATGTGCTTAAGATACTGAATTTTGTGGTGGTATGTACGTATGTATGTATGTATGTACATAATTACTTATCAAAAAAAGTGTGCCTCACTCAGACGTCCATTAATTTTAATTAAGATAACCAATTAGCAGCAGAATGAAACAGGATCATACACACATTAACAGATAAGAAGTTAAAAGTCTAGATATAACTAGCCAAATATACTGCTAAAATAAAGTGGAATATTTCAGCTGAGTATACTTTTTGATCGAAGCAGGATGAATCATCTGTTTCATAGAAGCCCGTTTTATGACTGCCACTAATCATTCATTCTAATTGGCCACAAACACGTTTTTCGGGTCGCTAAGAGTTTTACTTTCGGAAACAAAATTTTATGTTTCTATGACGATCGAATAAATATTTCCCAACTTTCGTGCCTACCGTTCGTACACTAATGAGTATTTGTACAATTTTTTTATCCACTTACCATAACTGTACAGATTGAACATAAATCAAAACGAGCGAATTAAATAACACAATTTAAGGCTTGAAGAATGGAATTACAAAACTGAAATTGTATTTATTAGACCGTGCTACGCCACAGACCGACATTTTAGCGCCACACCAACAAACTTAATCACGTCCACTCACGAAAACACATAGTTACAACTTGGCTACTTATTTGAATACGTACGTATGTATGTATGTATATAAGATGTGTATGCTAATACTTATGTTAGGGCTAGGCTAACAATTCCGATGCAAAGAAAATTCGAAGAAAGTTGTTCCAGAGAATTATGAATTCGATTTCTAATTTCACTTGCCAGCGTAAAGTAAGTGACTTTAAACACAAGTTGCAATTATTTCTCAATTCTACTGCAGCATTCTTGCAAATGAAATATTTTTTAACAATTTTGAGTATCATCACTAATGGGTTTGAGGAAATCCGTATTTTCTTTCGCAACACCATTTCTTTGATCAACATCGAATTTTACCACAAAAATAATTTGAAGTCATGAACGTAGCTTTTAAGATTGAAAAATAAAAAACTGATTTCAATAATGGACTACTTTTCGATGAAGTTTCTCTTAAAAACCCTGATTCCTTAGATTTTGTGTATTCACAACTCGAAAAGACTGCAGGTGTAAACATGGAGAGGGTGAGTGCAACAACAAATTCAGTGAAAAAAAGCAAGAAAAGTCATACCACCAAATGAACTGAAATATAAGTAGAATATTGACTTTGAAAATGTTGTTGTTGCATAAAAATTTGAAATAAAAACTCTCTCAGCGATCGACAGGAAGTTAAACAAGTAAGGAAGAGCTAAGTTCGGGTGTCACCGAACATTTTATACTCCCGCATCAAATACCGTATTTGTGTAAAGTTTTATTCCGCTATAATCATTGGTTCCTAATGTATATATTATACAGAGAAGGCATGAGATTTAATTCAAAATAGCGTTATATAGGAAGAAGGCGTGGTTGAACCGATTTAACCTGTATTTCGTACATGTCATCAGAGTGTTGAGAAAATATTATGTACCGAATTGCATTGAAATCGGTCGAGTAGTTCCTGATGTTTTTGGTCCATAAGTGGGCGACGCCACGCCCATTTTCAATTTTTAAAAAAAGCCTGTATGCAGCTTCCTTCTGCCATTTCGTCCGTAAAATTTAGTGTTTCTGACGTTTTTTGTTAGTCGGTTAACGCACTTTTAGTGATTTTCAACATAACCTTTGTATGGGAGGTGGGCGTGKTTATTATCCGATTTCTTCCATTTTTGAACTGTATATGGAAATGCCTRAAWGAAACGACTCTATASAGTTTGGTTGACATAGCTATAGTAGTTTYCGAGATATGTACAAAAAACTTAGTAGGGGGCGGGGCCACGCCCACTTTTCCAAAAAACTTACGTCCAAATATGCCACTTCTTAATGCGATCATTTGTGCCAAATTTCAYTTTAATATCTTTATTTATGGCTTAGTTATGATACTTTATAAGTTTTCGAACTTAACCTTCTTATGGAGCCAAGAAATACGTGTGCCAAGTTTCATTTTGATATCTCAATTTTTACTCAAGTTACAGCTTGCACAGACGGACGGACGGACAGACAGACATCCGGATTTCAACTCTACTCGTCACCCTGATCACTTTGGTATATATAACCYTATATCTGACTCTTTTAGTTTTAGGACTTACAAACAACCGTTATGTGAACAAAACTATAATACTCTCTTTAGCAACTTTGTTGCGAGAGTATAAACAGTATTGTTCACTATAAAATAAAATATGTATATCGGGGTCAGATAACCACCGAGACCTGGAGACGAATGCATAGACTCGCAGCTAAAATTATAAAAGTAAGACACCGATGGGAAACTAGTAGATGTTATGGTGTGTGGTTGTTGAAGTAAATTACACAAGCTTTATTAGACCGATTTTAAAATTTTAGATTTTAAAAAGCGGAAGACGCTGTTAACGACAGTGCTAAAAAGAAGAAAGGGAAATGAAATACTTCATTATCTTTTTTTATTAGTTTTTTCACCTTATACAATAAAAATGTTCATATTCTGGTTTGCTTAATTCAATTATTTCATTCTTTTTCGAAGAGAAGTGGCGGATTGTTTTATCTTAAATGCAGCTGGGGTAAGTTTACGTATTGGCAATTAATTAAAATAAATTGTTAGAAATGCATTTCTTAAAAATAAATAACTATTAAACTTACCAGTGGCTGCTTTCTTGAAGATGATTTAGTGATTCTTTCGAGCTTAAACTTTTCTTCAAAACAATTTTTTTCATTTTTTGTAGTTCTCGTATTTCAAAAGTTGCTTATCCGCTCTCTGTACAAGTTTATTTTCTTCACGCTTACAGTTTTCAAGAGGTATGGATATCCTTAGTACATCTATAGGTATATGTGTAGGCGATAAAAACTTAAAGTGAAAATAGTATAGCTTTTTTCCGTTAAAGTAGCGTTACATTAATGCAATGCATGTAATTTTTCACAATTATTTAACTGTCTTCTGTTTGTAACATATTATCCAAATTCCCATTGCCAATCGTGTGCCTCGGGTCTAAACAATGCAATTGGCCTTTACCAAACGTAGTTTTGCCTCTTCCATTGTGGATTTTTCGCACAGGAAAGATATCATGAAAATAAGTGCAAAAAAAGCAAATACTAGATACACATACAAATGTACCAGTACATTTTTGGATAGCCTGCGTTGTCTGTCGGCACTACGGTGCATCATTTATTACACGTATCTGTTTATATATTCATATATGTATATAAATATTTCTTTGCTTTGTTGCATTCTCACACGCCTTTGCCACATACAATCTGGCTTTGTGAGCAGCATGCGGTTAGCACAGCGATGTTAGCTCATAAATACATGTACATATGTATATACATACATATGTATTTCTTATTTGTGTATTATTAAGACGCTGAATCTAAAAAACGATAATTTTTGAATACATACAAATGTAAAAAAATTTTAACCTTTTCATGAGCATTGGAAAGCTAGGACTTACTCAAAAAACTATAATTTTTCTAATCAAACAGGGTAATGCCTCCACAGTACACTCCGGATGAGTAACAGATATGTGGGTACATTATTTTACACGCTCACAAGCAATTTATCGAAAGTATTATGTAAGTTTATAGTGTGCCCCTCGATTCCTATTTTTCGAGTGCCTTACTTTTACCATCTAAAAACTAGCAAACGCAATCTGTTCGATGGCTATTTGCTTAAGCACACATTCCTTTTTTACATGAACTCAATCGGTTCGAGCAAAGCACTGCAAGCCACAAACACACTGAAAGCAATAGAATCGGTTAGCCATCGAGCCTGTATCCTCTGTGCAGTTAGGCAAAAAAGCAAGCAACTGAACTGGGGGTTTCTATACAATCGAGCTCAATTGGTTTGCAGACACTACACTTGGCAGGAACATCCGCATGGGTACTGACAACACAGTACTTTGGCACACGAATGCTATTCCTCGGCCCATCGGAGCTCGTTTGGGCGAATGTCTGCGTTTGTATATTCATTAAAATATTTACAGTAAATTTAGACAAATAATAAAATTCGACAAAATGTTTTTATTTAGTAAGGGGTTTCTCATTTTGTCATTAAGCTAGAAGGAATTCAAAATACCACCATTCAAAATACTCCTAAGATGAATACGTAGCTTTAAATCCTTTTAGATAAGTAGGATAATTTTTTTGCATTTTGCCATTTTTACTTCTAATAGAAGAGTTTGTTTTTGAAATATTTCACACAAAATTAGGATGTTTTTGATAATTAATCAAAGGCTGATAGAGAAAAATACTTCAGACTTGAATAAGGTAGATAAAACGATTCAACCTTTTAAATCTACATTCTGACTACTGAAATTTTTCGTTTTGATCATAAAGCAATAAATTAATATTTTCGGATTCGCTACTGTGAAGGAAAGATTTTCCATTGTCTAAAACCTTAGAATTTTTTTATTCGCGGAGAAATTTTTTAAATTGTAAGTAATATGTTTTATATTATTTTATTTCAGTTAAATTTGACCATTAATTCCACTCAAAAATATTTTTTGTATGATTTAGTTTTCGTTAATTCAATTTTGTTTCACTTTATTTCTTTTGTTTTACTTTACTTTTTATTTTATTTTTATTCCTGAATACTTCAAATAGTTTTCATTGATGATCAATCACTTTCTCATTTTTCACAAAATTCCAAAACTTTGACCAACTATGTAATTATTGAAAGTTTTCTATAACGGTTGCTTTGTTCAAACTTTGTATACTTCTTATTCAATATTCTTCAGTTTCTCACTTTTTCGGTCTTTGAAAATAGATTTTATTTGATCGATATTCCGGACTGGGCACAAATTTCGCGCTTTCGTGTCCGTCAAGGTCGCCGTCACCACTCTGAATGAATGAATACGAAATACGAAACCTCTGCAAGAAAACGACCGACTGAAACTTCTTCATTGGTCCACACACACACATGTATAGACATTGGAGTCGACGAGCTTAGATTTTCAATTTTCCCATAGACGAACGAAGGCAAACTCGCTTACCAACTGCAGTAATAGCAACAGGTACGAAGACGGTGGCTAAACGAGATGTGTATAAACATATTCATGTGTGTACGAAGACAGTGAGGAAGATCGAAGCTTGGACATTAACGACTAGGCTAACAGAACAGCACTTGCACAACGCACTACCGATTCAGACGTACATATGTATGTACATAAGTATCATAGCTTTTCGATGTCAGCATTCCACCGGCGGCTAGCGGCATTTGAAGATTTAATCGCCGGCACCTAGCTATTACTAGCTAGCTAGCTAGTGCATGTACACCAACGAAAGGTCCGCTACGCACGATATTAGTACGAAATGGAATCGAAACATCGCCAAAACTCCGTTCAAAGCCAACGCCAACATTACATGGCAAAGAAAGCTTTCTTGGAAGCTCTTTGCAGATCAATGTTGCTTGTGGCTTAGTGAAGAGCGTCATAGTGATTTGTTTTTGTTTCCACAAACATATTGACAATTTCGGAAGATGTATCTTAAGAGATATTACTTACATAGTTAAAGCAGCACTTTACAGAGTGCTGTTAAATAGTTAGCATTGTATGTTACTTGTCGCACTGGTATGAATTTGCATGGCCATCAAAGCTATTTGAATATGAATTTAAACCGAATTTCAGCTACTCCTACTTCTTATAATTGTACAACACATTTTTAATTTCCATGTGATGCTATCACTTTCCAGAACATAATTCCTGAATCAACCAAAATAGTGGATAATAAAAGTTTGCAAACATAGAGTTAAGCCGTACCGTAATACATACAAATAGAGTCGAACTCGCCTCTAGCTGACTGTTTTCAAAAAAAAAAAAAAAAAAAAAAAAAAAAAAAAAAAAAAAAAAAAAAAAAAAAAAAAAAAAAAAAAAAAAAAAAAAAAAAAAAAAAAGACGGGTACGATGTGAGATATATTAATAAAATTCATGATATGGAACATATTTTACCGATAATCATGTGATGTTGAAAATGGGTAAAAACTGCAGAATTACAGATTAAATCTCACCCTCAGACCAATGGGTATGATAATGAACGATGGCAAGACGAAATATCTCCTGTTATCAAATAAATAGTCGGCGGATTCGCGACTTGGCTCCCACATCCATGTTGACAGTCATAACTTCGAAGTCGTAGATAATTTCGTCTATCTCGAACCAGTATTAACACCATTAACAATTTCGGTCTCGAAATCCAACGCAGAATAACTCTTGACAACAGGTGCACCTTCGAACTGAGTAAGAATTGACAAGTAAAGTCCTCTTTCGACGACCAAACTCTAAAAGTCATTCATTATTCCCGTCCTACTACATGGTGCAGAGGCATGAACGATAACAACATCTGATGAGTGTAGATCCAATTTTATCTATGTTTGTCAATACTACATACCTTTAACATACATTATACTAATAAAATATTGCCCGGGTTAGGGTATGGAGTAAAGTCAGCCGGATGTTCGAAAATTCTGATATTGGTTATATTGGGGTCTGGCATTTTTAGCATTTGCATCCTGATTCATTTGACTTATGTGGATCCTGTCAATAAGTCTACGAAATTAAACAATAATGAAAATGTATCAGACACAACAATAGTTCCAACGCCGAAGGGCAGCGGCGTATTAATTAGCTCAAGTTGCACAATTGATGAATGCGTAAAAGTAAACAAATCGGTATAACCACATCCCAATTATTTTTCATTTCTGCCTTTTGCTTTAATGAAGTCTCGGACACAGCAGATATAGCAGATGATGAGCGGTGTTGCACATTACATTACTACTGAATTTTGCCGTTGCTAATCTTTTATGCTTTACTAAACAATTTTTCTACTGTTTCAATTGCTGTGGAAGTGTGCACATTGCGCCATCAATGTGCATGTAAAATTCATAATACCCCTTGATTTATATTGCAACAATCTGGCAGACACACCATAATAACTCATTCGATTACTCGATTGGTAATCAAATGTCTGTGTGCTATTGCCATTTCTTCGGGTCTTTTCTTATCACCGAACATTGTGTGTTTGTAGACGGGTGTGAGCATGGGTATGTAACATATGGGAAGGAATATTTTGCTTTTGCTTAGGCTGGCGCTAATTCGAGATACCAAGTGTAGTTAGGTCCCTCTCCACCTGATCCCTCCAACAGAGTGGAGGTCTTCTTTTTCTGTGCTTACCGCGCCGGTTATTGCGTCGAATACTTTTAGAGCTGGGTTGTTTTCATCCATACGGATGACATGACCCATATATATATATGTATTTATAATATATATTTATGTCAACCTTAAAAAATAGTGGTCCCTTAAACTCATCGAAAAAGCCAAAGTGAAGATGAGTTCATCTCTCTGCCTCATTATCCTATCGCCTGCCACAAGCAATGTAATGTACTTAGCAGTGCCGGATTAAACTAGCGCGGGGTCTGTAGCAAAGCCTGTCAAGGGGCCCTTAATTTGCTATAGGGTCTCAAGTGTAGGGTATTAAATAAAACCAAATTGTTACAAAGAAACTTTTCTGAATTTATTATTGGCAAATTTAGAGATAATACTTTCAATATCGACTTTTTTAAGCAAGTCATGCTTTATATTTAACAAAGTGAGGTCATTAAGACGTTCTTTCCTATCGTGTTCCTTAATTCATTTTTAATGCGTTTTAGTGTTGAAAAAGAACGTTCGCCACTGCAGTTAGTGATCACGAGGGATAAGTAAATTCACAAAGCAACTTCTAAGTTTGGGAAACACGATTTAAAGAATTATTTAATAAAAATTTATAATATTGCCGTTCCAGAGGGTCCTGTTTCTTGCTGTCAATAACAGTACCCACATTTGTTTTCAACAGAACTGCGAACTGCACTAATTCGCCGCCTAGGCTGTTCGCTAAATCATCTTTGTAAGCACTGACCTTACTAGAGGGTTTTTACAAAATTTCTTCTGTTGTAAGAGATTTTAGCTGTCGAAATACTTCAAAAAACACTAGCAATTTTATAATATGCTTTCATACGTTTAGTTAAAGCAGACAGTACGTTATCAATAATGACAATAAACATCTCAAATTCGAAACGTTGTCCAGGTGTTTGATTTTCAACAAAGTCGTCGATTGTAGTAGAGCCGCTGAAATTGTCGTAATTTAATTTTTTGTGATGACTGTTTCTGGATCTTTGGCTTTTACCTCAATATCTGAAAAAGTGGATCGCATTGCTTGGACGTAGCCATGTAATGATTTCCACGTAATTGTCATTATTCCAGTTTCTAACTTATTCATCGTTGAAGGTAGTCGGTAATATTACGACACTCCGCTTTTTGATCCATGTTATTGAAAATGTCTTCCAATACTTGCTTAATAGTGATAAAACCACATAAAAGTGCTGTAGTAGCATCAGCTCGGGTTGACCACCTAGTGGCCGATAACCGTTTCAAAATCGGAATTTTTGAAGTAGAATCTTTAAGTGCATTCGTAAGACGACACCGTAATAAGAAGAAAAAAATGTATGAAATCGAAAAAACTTTTTTCTGTACAGCAGTCTGCAGCGCACTTAGTAACCAAATTTTATGAATGTGCAAGACAGGGAATGTATTTTACATACTTATTTATTTTCTTAATTCGGGCTTGTATGTCGAGGTTTTTCCCACTCATGTTGCTGGCATTATCGTAGCTTTGCCCACGACAATCTTTGATATTAAGGGGTTAGGGGTAGTCAGAGGTATGAAAAAATAACTTAAAAATTAATATCAACGTGAAATTTTCAAAGAATATTTTTAAGATATTACACTTAAGGAAATTGCAAAACAAGAAATGAATTTTTTGAAAATTCTGACTAGGGTTAGGGGTCTAACCCCTTAATGCTACTATCACTCAAGAAATCTAGCAAACTTTGAGCGAGTTGTTCAGCAGTATGGCCCTCCATGTCCAAGAACTTTATTTTATCGTACTATCAGAGTCAGTTGGTCTACAGGCGATATATATGGAGTAGAATCCAATGAAACTGAGTAGTATTTGCATTTCTTAATTGCGCAAATAAGTATGCTTGATGCAATTAGATGAATAAATTCTTCACAAGTTGTTTCTGAGAAATATGACGTATGTTCCTTTCCTTTATTAGCATAACTTTTAATATGTTGAGCGATAAAAACGTTGGGCTATTAATTCCAACAAGCCTAAATCCACATCCATTGTGAGCTGAACCAACAATTTCGTCACCACCCCTAAACGCAATACCTCGTTCTGGTAACAACTTTATTATTCGGCAGAAATTAAACTTTATTTTGATATTAATAAAGGATATTAATAAAAAATATCCTACTTATTTTTACGATTTAACGTGACGAAATTGAGTTTTAGATTTTCAGGTGGAAGGTGGAAGTGAAGCATAGCCTAATTTCTTCGCGTTTAAAGCATGCAGGGATATTTTAGGCTCCATCTAAATTGATATATTTTAATTACGGTCAGTTGGAGCGCGGGGCCCGTAGCATTTGCTACTCTTGCTACGTGGCTTATGGCACTGGTACTTAGTAAGTACAAAATTATCTAGATGAAAAAAGTTTGTCGTTCTATGAGGAAACTGAATATTACTTAAAATAATATTTCTACTCATTATGTAATTTTAAAAGCTTAGCAAAGCTCTTATAACATAACGAAAGTTATAAATTTTCCTACATACATACATCCATATATGAGGTAGTTAAATCATACGTTGATACTCTCCTGTCCACTCCACTACCTTTGCTTTGTGACTTCTTTGATTTTGAAATAATTATGATGTAACTGGTCACACTTTGCTTAAATTTCTAATCAATAGAGTTCGCAATTGGCTCATTAAAGCTGCACCACAATTTGTCGGTATGAGTTTGATTAAGTCGTAAGTTCCGAATGAAATATTCTTCCACATATAATTAAAATTTTGCGCTATACCGCAGCGAAGGAAGAGACCCTCCAGCTATTAATTTTCTAGAAATCCGGCTGTTAAAGAAGACGCCATGAATTATGTTCAAGTCGGTAGCACGACAGCGGGGCAAAAATAGCTAAACAACATCATAACTCAAAGCGCACACATACTCGTTTACAAATATTCAATATAGAGATAAATAAAGCTGTAAAAGGAAGAGCGCGTTGCAAGATATTGAACTTCATTCACTTCTACCACACAAGCACATACTCGTACAGAATAATAGTATCAATAGAGAGGAAATGACAGTGTTGCAAGTACCATTGAATTGTTACCGTCGACGCCTTTGGTGTCACATAACTGTTGCACGAGGCCAACCGCTGTAATGACGTAGTCACCGTTGCTCAGCCGCCTGTTCTAACCAACTTTATCAAACCAATCGCAACAACAATAAAATTAACGGCGCGTGCAGCCACTTATGCACTGACTACTCTTGCAAGATATTCACAATTATTACTTCACAGTGCAAATATATTTATTGATGAATCATTGAGCACTCACCGCGCCACGTCTGCTCATTTCCCCAATTCGTGATTAGTGTTCAATGGCTTGATGCCATAGCAATTATTAGCAGCCATTAAGTAGCAGTCAAAAAGCAATAATATCCATTGGAGCAATATACTAAAGCAAGTGGCAAGAACGATGGTTGCGGCTTAATTAATTGATGTTTAGAGTAAAGTGGCAAGTGCGCTAATAAAAGCAACAGCAACAAATAGTTAAATGATGGTTATTCATTATTCTTTGACTCTTCGCATACAACAAAAAAATTATAGCAATAACTATACTACGAGCTTAGATTCAAGCTCATATCGATGCATAAACTATAACATATACATTATAGCGAGTCGTTTGCAAAAGGCATAACCACGGAAAGCTAAAAATATTTATGTTTTGTGTTTTACACATACATACTCATCAGCTTTCGTAAAAAACAATTCATTCATTACTAAACGAAATTTATATTACATACATACATATGCTTGTATGTGGGTATATATATACACCGTCGATTTTAAGACTGTGCTAAGTAATAGTTAAATATTTTTAGCATTTTTACTTAAAACATGCAAATCATTTGCCTTCAGTAACGATAGCAAAACACGCCACAAATTAAGACATTAAATTCACTTCACATACATACATACGTACGTCTTACCTTTTTGAGCATATTGGCGACAATAGTAACTTTTTTGCGTATTGAAGCTGCGACTGAAGCCGTGATTCTGATTGATCGTCTCTTTAATGGACTTTATACACCCTTCGGTTATATGCTAATATGGTAAATGGTTATTGGATATTGCGGCCAAGAGCAATTCACATATGATGAAAAACCGCACGAGTTCCTGAAATCTGCAGCTTTATGGCTAACTGCGCGCATGCTTAATTCCCACGTTGGTGCCTTGGTGCACAGGCTCAGTCATGTATATGAGCCATTACACAGTGGAGTCCCCATAAAATACATATTTACTCCAATTAACTGTCGGGTCTTCGTCACATCGAACTGCATACGAAATTACTTTTAAGCGCAGGTGCTGCATCTACCAGATGACTGGTGCGACATGCAACAAATTTTCGAACGCATCGATTAGTAAGTAAATGACCATGACGGCAAAGAGGGCGGCGGTAGTTTGTCTTAAGATAATTTCGTCACCTTATTACGCCGTTAAAGTTTATGGTTGTACTTAAATCCGCACCCATACATACACCGTTTACGAGTATATGCATATCATTTATCCGTTCATGTACATACTATGCACACACTGTCTTTTCTTAAAAATTTGTTTGTTTGTTTGTTAAATGCATTTAATTTGCAATCTATTTTAGTAAATAATAAGCAAATTGGATAACAAAACCATAATTTGACTTATATTTTTGATCTCCCATGAGAAAAAAAAATGGTTTTTATTTAATCCTGAACAGGGTATATTCGGTTTTCCAAGCAAGTAAATGACCATGACGTCAGTTTGTAACACCCAGAAGGAAACGTTGAAGATCTTATGAAGTATATATGTACATACATACATATATAAATGATCATTGTGGTAGCTGAGTTGATTTAGTTAAAATATTCGCGAACTGGCCCCTCAGTGTTTGAGATATCTTTTAGAAATTTGGACCGGTTCTTTTCTCTGTAAGAAGCTGCTTATTTGTCGGATTTCGGATAAATATGGCGTATAGCTGTCTTACAAACTGATCGATCAAAATGAAGTTTTTGTATGAAAAAAAGGCCAAAAAATAATCATAGAAAATCGCTTTATTGTTTTTCAAAACATTTTCGTAGTTATGAGAGAGCAGTCTTGGGTGGCTGGTTTTCCTGATTTTTTGACAGACAACTGGTTAGTTGTGTGTCACTTAGAATTTATTGTTCTGCCTTTTTCTTGTGGTATTATTGAAAAAAGAGAAAGAAGTGCTTCGAAGCAGCGCTATTGCATTTTTAAGTATTTCAACATTTGCCAAAACCAGAAATATAAAATTGCTGTACAGGTAGTACATAAGCGAAATTAATATTATATCTTTCAATTGCCAATTGTTGCTTTTGAAAAAACCGAAACTGCAGAGTTAATAATCACGGCAGTGAATGGCTCATTATTTGATATGAAACAAACTATCGAGCGAGCCCAATATATGGATCGATGGTTTGTTGCTGACGGTATGGCAAAAAAAATTCACTTCTAAAGTCAATAAGTCCATAGTTATCCAAACGCTCACAATTAATTATTTTGCGGTATCAAACACAAGATGGAAAGTTGACATATGTATGCATGTATGTTATGAAAACTACTTGCATTTATCCTGCACATGCTGTCAAACGTTAACTGTGCCCTTGACAATTTCACAAATTCAACAGTTTTTCATGTATGAATATTATCTTTTATTCAATATTTCAGTTCGTTTACGATTACTATAAACTGCTGCTGTGTCTCATAATGTTGCAATAAGATGCACGTATAAAATATTCAATTAAATTGTAGATAAGTACCGCTGGATGCATGTATTATGCGATGATGATTTTTGTTGCATCGAGTAATGTACGCATTAATACCGACATGCCACAAAGCACATTCTTAGTTGCCGTTGCCTTCGCACGTTCGCATCTAACTGTAGAGACCAGTTGCATGCTCTTATTTAGACGGAATTCAGCTGCTGTTCATTGCCACTTCTACTTTTCGGGCCGCAGTCCACACCCAACAAACATCGAAACACTATTGTTCTTGCGATGAGAAATCTGTTTTGTTGTGTTTCTGATTTGTTGATAACAGTTATATTGTCAGCTATACACTACAAAAAATAAGGTTAAGGTAAAGGAGTGGATACACTCTTATTCATGCAATATATAATAAAAAAATCAAATATATGACTACGCTATAACATGTATTATACTATTAATTCATTGGAGTGCAAGTTAGTTAAATATTGGGAAAAAAATTTGCTACTACAGAGAGGAGATACGGTATTTGAGATGAAAATTAGTTCTTAACATGAACTCTTATTTGACTCAAAACGAAATGTTTATTGGGCACTGGTCTAGATGTTGTTTGTTGTTGCCGACAATGTCTTGTCACGTAAGAAAAATAAAGAAAAATTACAACAAAAACTAGGAGCATTTGTGGCTAAGCAAATCGAACAACTGAAATCAAGAATGCTTACATGCTATTCACCGCCGACGAGCGGCATTCTTTTCTGGAGCGGTACTATCAGGTTTAAAACGTTACTTTCTGGATTGCACATACTTTGTTGGCTTATTTTTCTATTTTCCTTTGATTGCTTACCTGCTTTTATGTAAGTATGTTGGCGTTTTCTTACAATTTTTATTGCCAACAGTCAACCAATTATAAGAGCAGCAGCAGCGACAGCATGCCATTCCAGCTCTATTTTGCATTGCCGCATAAAGTAACTCAATAGCAGTGCATACTTGAATGGTGTTTGTTTTTTAGTATTGTTGTTGGTGCCGCTGTTTAGTTTTATGGCGCACAATGTCTACAGTATTCGATTATCGTGTCCTCACGCCAATGGGAGCAATTAAAGGCAAAACAAATGTTCCCAGAGGCAGCACGCCGCCCCTTACAGCTAAGGCATTTGTGCAACAAATGATTCAACAGCAAATTGCGGCACTTCTCCGTGTGGCGATCCTGTTGTTTCTACTGCTGAGCACTTACCGCTTTATATACGAAAAAGTATCAGCTTGCCACATGTCGCAAACTACATGCCGCATTGAGTGGGCGCATAGTGGTTAAGCATGGGCTGCACCACTTAAGTCGGTGAGGCGTTCCTGAACATGCAAATGTCTGGAATTAATAAATTGTTCGACATAGTTTTGGGGATTCTTGGATGTTAATGAAAGCTCTTTACCCATAAGATAACTAAATTTTCTGATAAACGTTGTTACAAAATGCAATGTCCGAACTTGTGAAATAAAAAAAGCATAAAATTGCACGTGGAAGACGAATAACCGTTGTTAAGAGAAAAATTCAAATACAAAGAAGGAGAGAGTGAATTCTTGAATTATGCCCATTTACACCAATTAGATAAAGGATAGCGTTCACAGCAACTTTTCATTTTTCATACATATGTATATTGGGTAGTCGAAAAAGTCTTTTCGCATTTTATCAATAGATGTCGTTGCAGTCGTATATCTCCAGTGCCACCAATCATATTGTGCATGCCATATAGTATTGGAAACGTGACATCTTAAGCTTCATTTAAAAAAAATTTAATTCGAGAAAGTTGAAAAAAAGTTACAGTTCTTCAAGAAGTAATGAAAATAATGCAAAAATCGTTATATTTTGAAAAAAAAAAAAAATTTATAAAAAAGAGAAGAATGCCACGCAAGCCACCAAAGAAATTTGTGAAGTTTACGGAGATGATGATGTACATATAAGTGTGTAGCGTGTAGACTAACGATGGTTCGCTCGCTTCTATTCTGGAAATTTCGAAATTTCGATTTACACTGATGAAATAATGTCTCTGGCGGAAAAATGGCAAAAAGTGGTCGACTAAAATGGTACATATTTGTTTATCTATTTATTATTATAAATATAAAAAAATAAGTTGATGTTGATTAAAAATACGAAAATAACATAACATATTCGTCACACTAAATCATATTTTTACAACAAAGATAACTAAGCTTTATGATGATGATATTATCATAGTAGTACGATACCATTAAATGGAATGTTTCTAGCAAGCCGTAGCTGTTGACGTAGCTGTTACAGTGACTGACACAATTTTCTTGACCCTATTAACCATCGGTTCTAAATAAATATGAAATAAAAGTGACCATACTTAATTTATAACGGAATTAAAGTAATTTGAACAAAATTATTCTATGGGCACATTCGGATGGACGGATTTTGAAATCGATTTTGATCAATCTAGATTTAGAGATCACATTACTCACTTTCTCATTTATGGCATCATACTTTTCGAAATCCCTTAACTTTTCGAAATGTCATTAACCGAAAACCTATAAAAATACAAAACAGTACTTTGCCACGGCGATCGTAATAGTAGAAAATGTTTAAAGAAAATCCTAAATTTAAGAAACGACTCAACCAAATTGGAGATATTTAATTGTAAGCGAATTCTAACCACGACTACATCCATATAACGCACATTACATTCAAAATGGTTCTTCCATTTTGCATTATATAAACCAGCACCAATGAAGTTATTAAAATAAAACTTTACATACATAGTGCCTCAAGGCATCACGTCTAAAAATGGCCGAAACCCGATCATTAGTTATCTCCTCGATATGAAATGTATTTACCTTGTTGCCCATGGCTGACTGTTCACGAAAAATATCGGTCAATAAGGGAGATATGTATAACAATGAAACTTTGACAACCTCTTTTCCAAGTAAAAATATCTCTTGGCACCAGAAAAGAGTGAAGGCGGGTCATTACTTTCCATAGACAGATCGACTTTATACCATATTTATACATACATACATATGTGATGTACATACATATATGTACTTTCTGATGTATATATGTATTAATATTCAGTATGGAATAAAATACTTTATTATTACACATT
Source organism: Bactrocera latifrons (assembly GCF_001853355.1). Lineage (NCBI taxonomy): Eukaryota > Metazoa > Arthropoda > Insecta > Diptera > Tephritidae > Bactrocera > Bactrocera latifrons. The sequence goes on from NW_017537123.1 coordinate 204,580, forward strand.
TGAATGTGCATATGTATGTAACATACATGTACATATACATATCAATAGTTCTTTAACTTTTCATGAAAAAATGTGTCAGCTCGTTGAATTTGCCATAGTTTGTGACTTTTCTATTTCTTCGAAGTTTTCTTCTTGTTTTCACCATTAAGAAATGAGTACTATTGCGATAACATGTTCCGTTGATCCAACAGCATTCACTCTTGTTATTGTGGTTGCTATTACTTACATTATTCATCACCATTTATGTATGTACATACATATGTATATTGTAGCATAATGTCAACAAAAAGATCAATAACATCTTTTATGAAAGGAATGAGCTGTACAATACAAGATACAATGGGGAGCACAAACGAGCTAAAGACAATTTAATTTGCAACAGTAATCGCTGGCACTACTACTGCTTCATGTATTGAACACAATGAGTGCGACAGGCTGCAAACGACATCTGTCAAATAGTAAAATACACAAGTTCTTATGGACACAGTCATTTTTACAGCTGCACAACTACACAACTGCAGGCCGACAGTTGCCGCTCTCGCCAACTTCAATATATCTTTATATTTGCCAACGACAGTAGAGTTGACAGTAGAGAGATGAGGAAGAGTGGTGATGCCACTAATATGTAAAATGTAAAATTATTCAAAGCTCTAACAAACCTGACGCTATTTTACAAATAAAAGCATAAAATGAAGACTATCGCGCTCATTGTGTTCAACACATCAATATGAATATTGTTGCAACATATATCTATGCACATTTGTATATTAAAATACTGATTTGCTATATATATATACATAAATATAATATGTATTGCAATCACGCCGGTGGACCAGCTTCAAGCGTTTTCCTCTTATTTCTTTGCCACATATTAATTTGTCATCAATAAAAGTGTAAACAATGACGGTGGCACATGTCGCAATAACATCATTGCTGTTGCACACATTAACAATCTGCCGAGTTGCTGTAAATGCGAAGTAATTATTTCACAACTGTATCAGCGATTTGTGGCACAACGGCGCTTTTCGTCCCGGCAATTCCACTTTGTGGGCTTTTCTTAGCATTGTTTGTATGTGTGAATAATTCTTTTCAGACAATGGAATATATTTGCCGCATTTTACTCTTTGCTTTGAGCCAAAAGAAAATTTTTTCTTAATGGAGTCAATAGAGAGGATAACTGTGAGACCGTTTTTATTTGTTGAGTCTTGAGTCAGATCAAAATATAAAATTTTTGGTTGATTTCGTTAAATTCATCATTTCTTTTTGAGAAATATTTTTAATTTAACTTCAAATGTTAGCGGCTATACATTTAATTTTATTGGGGTCAAGTTAAAATTGAATGGATGTAGACGAATTTGTGGACTTCTACCTCAGCAGGCAGGATTCATAAGAATTGCAAAGGGTAGTGGCAGGAGTTTTCAATAAACGGTTACTGTACGACGGGGAAAGGAATAAGAACCTTCCGTTTTACTGTTCATATTGACAGTGGCCTAACAACGGTATAAAATATATAGAAAATTCAAAAATAATTCAAGAACCCATAGTTACTCTTGAAATGACACTCATACACAAACTACTCGTATAATTTGAATTACGAGCATCTCATCCCAGCAGCAGCTGTCAAAGCATGTGGATCGAACTCGCCGCCAAGGCAAATTTATTATAAAGGTGTTCTGTCGGCGTTTATGGGTACCGCCAAACTACCACAAGCCACAAATCGCAAGCCTCAGGCAATAATAACCAAACAACTGTGGCATGCCAAAACCAGCATAATTTATTTATGCATGCATTTTTCAATATCATTCGAGTATATTACAACCAATAACAAATACACGCCATGACTTTTAATCTGCATCGCAGAGAAGCAATTGAACACACTGGCATATTTATTCAAGTGTGTTCATTCCTGATTAGCAGCTACTCCACACTTATTCGCTACGCAAAGGTGACGGTAAACATGGTTAAAATAAAAACAAGAGATATGTGGTAGGAGCAATTGCTCTCAATAAACCCACGACCATGGCAACGTCGTTTCTGAAGAAATACAGAGCATCACTGTGGCCACAATTGACCACAAACCAAACAAATGTTTTAAGCCAAATAGAAACAAGCACGGGAAAAGCTCGCTGCAGCTACATGAGTGCGAAAAGCATGGTGAATTGTTGATTGGTTGGCTCGTTGCTACTAATGTCGATTCTGGACCACAGTCTTCTGAGCGGACAGTTCACTTGGCTCCGTTCGAACTAAAAGTTATCTGACAGCGGACTCAGCTGGACATGTGTCAGCAGTTCGCACTGGTAATGTGAATTGCCACTGCCGTTGTACATTTATCTATAGGGTGTTTCAAAAACGACAGTTAAGATAGTGTACAAGGGCAGGGATAAATAATCGGAACCTACTCAGACTTATATTCAAATAACCCCTTTTCATATGATTTTTGCAATAATATTATAAAGTAAACCACTCAATTATTTTGAATAAAGTAATAGAATTCAACAAGTCATATTTAACGATACTCTTTCCGACATAATCAATGTTCTTTCAGGTGTTCCTCAAGGTAGCCATCTTGGTCCAATTCTGTTCTTGTTATTTATTAATGACATATCATCTGTTGTTAAGTTTTCAAACGTTTTATTATATGCTGACGATGTAAAACTTTTTAAATAATTCACCTCAAATAGTGAAAGATGTCAGTTGCAAACAGACTTAAATAACCTAGTTTCTTGGTGTGATAGAAATGACTTGCCATTGAATCTTAAAAAATGTAAAACGATGTGCTTTTCACGTAGATCTGTAGACCCTACTTCATACGTAATACAAAACTTACGGTTGGAGCAAGTATGCAGTTTTGTTGACTTGGGAGTAACCATGGACCCCAAACTCAATTTTAATCTTCACACATCTTCCATGGTTTTTAAAGCTAAAGGTGCTCTGAGTTTTGCTAAACGTTGGTCTAAAGAATTTAGAGATCCGCTTACCACGAAAATGCTTTTTACATCTTTGGTGAGGCCTATATTAGAGTATGCTTCCGTGGTATGTCTACTTCATTCTGAGAAAATAGAGTCCGTTCAAAAACAAATTTTACTTTTTGCCTTAAATCATTTGCATTGGGATTCCAGTTTAAATCTTACCCTTACACTAACCGTTTATAACTGATAAATCTCCCTACACTCGCTAGTCGTAGGGAAATGCTTGGTATAATATTTCTTGTAAAACTCATCAATGGGTCAGTCYRYAGCHYAYMTCTCTTGTCTGATATTAATTTTAACATTCCCGCTCGCTCTACCAGGCAGCTTAAACCTTTGCTTATAAAATTTTCTAGAACAAATTTCGAGTTAAACGAACCATTCCACCGTATATGTCACGATTTCAATTATCATTCCAGCACATTTGATCTAACAGATTCTCTCTTTACCATTAAAAAAAATATTTTATCTACTCTTAACAAGTAACGTTTAAAAATTATAAACTCTAATCTAATTCTTAAATTTATCTGTTGAAATTTTTGTTTCTGTAGCTGAGCAGCTTAAGATCGCRACGCTTAAAACTCYCTTGCCTTTTATGACTCGGCTAATTCCGCTCGTTCGCGGATTGCGCCCCGCGCGTCGGTTGGGCGGGAGKAGGGTAATCGTTGGGTATTATTATTATTATTATTATTATTATTATTTTTATTATTATTACTATTATTATTATTATACTACTATAACCTGCATTATATATGTCGCTGAAGGTATATAAAAAGTTACCAAAGTTGGGCAGGTGAAGGGATTATCATTCTATTTACAGACTTAATTTATTAAGATAACCATCAACCACACACTTCACCCAATCATCGGGGCGTAGACAGCGTAAAATCATCATCAAATACCCATCTTATTTGGATACCCTGTATTATTCTATTGGTTGGTATGTTGGTTAAACGGTTTGTTGAATTGAAATTGCGCCCACCGCCACGGTGAGATCAAAAACGTTAGGATGTACCATTCTAGCTTATAAATAAATGTACCATGGTTKCATACAAGCGAGTATTTGAATAACTGAATACTGAAATTGCAACCTAGTTAAATGTGCGGTATTGCAAGTTGCGGTGTCCTGTCGCCGTCAATGTTGCGCCGGTGATCGCTCGCGGACATCATAGCGGCAATGCCAGCCACATAACTGTGTGTTGTTACGCCTCATGTAACATGTATGACGTCAATGTTCCATATTATAACATCCCTGCGGCACAGCTTAAACGGGTTTACAGTGCACCATCTGCTCGTGCGTTCAAGTGTATAACTTTATCGATCGAACTGAACCAGTTAAAGTAACCTTTATGGAACTCATTAAAATAACGGCAAGAAGGAATATCTCTCTATTGGAGGCGGAAAGTCAAATGTCAAATGTATGTCTACTTTCGAAGAATAGTATATAATTCCTATATCTGTTCATTGCAGCGAAAATTTGACAGTTGCGTTGTTGCAGTTTCTACCAATAAAGTGGTGTTTATTAATTGCTAGTATTTTACCATCAATTTTATTCATTTTGTTAGTAACTGCGCATTTGCAACGTAGTAGTGGGCCACTGATGATGAAGAAATATATTCGGCATACGGGTAAAGCCCAGCATTTTAAGACTAGCAATATGTGTACTTAATTGGATCAGTGAATATTCATATGTATATAGACTCTTCATTTGTACAACTTAATATATTATTATTTTTTTTTTTTATGAATTGCGCTCAGAGGATATTTTTTAATCACTCATAGTGCGCAGCAAAGCAAAGTAAGAATATGATGTACTCAAGATCTGGAAATATTCAAATACATTTAAATTAGGAGTTGTGCATTACGAAATAACATCGGTCAAGCACTCCTTACGCTAGTAAATGACGCGAATGTGAAACCAAAAAGTGGCTTTGCACGAAACTCCAAAGGCTTCTGAGCACGTTTAATAATGAACATTAATTGTCGCTGCAGAAGAGGGGAATGCTCATACCATGCACGTATCTCATAGGCCACAGTAGCTACTTCCATGGACTAACCATTCATATATTAAGATAAACATTTAGTCTCTGTAACAAATTCATTCCAACTTACATCGTAATAAGTCCTATTACCCATCCAGCACCAGTATAATAGCTGCATAAAGGCGGAGAACATGTATGTCTGAAATTTCATGGCGACCATTGGCTTATCCTGCGCCAAAAGAGCTTCAAAGGCCGTGAGGCATATCATGAAAGTGCTGGCACCCATTTGCGAAACATAGTTCCAATAAAACGTCTGATTGATACGATTCATTAAACTGAAACAGAAAATATCACAAATATTTAGAGTTTGAATTAATGATTCGAACATACCCAATAATTTTTTGATGGAATAAAACCGCCTCTCGTAACTCCCTCCACGCAACCGCTTCGGAAGTTGAGCTGCTAGCACCAGCAGCGACGATTCCCAAATGTCGAATATTTTCGCACAATATGCGTAAATTCAATGTTGTCTGGTTAAAGGAGTTGCCACCTAGCGAATCCATCACTACAATGGCCACTAACATGTATAGTGTACAAAAACATTGAAAAAAGTAAACGCAGACAAAAGCTATTGGATGTTCATCCGGATCATTTAATCCAAAAGGGAATTTACATCGAAATGGAAGTGTTTGTTGTGAGAGTAGCGGTTGTAGGCTCATAGCTGCAAAAAGCAATAGGCTGAGGATGTAAAAACCAGAGAAGAAACATATTTCACCGAAAAAGAAGCTTCTTCGCCACTGAAGGATGCGTCGGTTTCGAGGACTCTCACTTAATCCCCTACCATGTTTAATATGAAGGGCATCGAATTCATTAATTATAATATCGGTGTCAACGTTTCCCATTCGGAAGAGTATCATTTTGAAAAATATCAAATAAAGCTGAAAGCATAAATTAAATTAACGTGCGTCGCTTATCACATTTTTACCAGCTTCTACACACTTTTGTAGTCAGTATTCACCCAAACAATAACGCCCTAGACCATACTACGGAAAAACTTCCGTCTCTTTAAACAAAAACACAGCAAAAATCGCTCTAACTATAAACAACCATTGTTGCCATGTTACCACGTTTCTCGTAGGTCTGCAATACTTTTGTAAGTTTCATTGCCAAAAGTTCACTGGTTTATATAATATCGCTATCTACAATGATCTTAGTGGTAATATGATTTTATTGTGGATATTATGCATTATAAACTCTGGTTTGCTTACGAGGAGCGATCCGTAGCCCATGTAAAGGTACCTGCAAGAGTATACTTACACCCAAAACCACCACCAAATCCTCTCCCAATAAAACAAAGTCACTGCTAGCCTCATATAGATCGCAAATGATTGTTGCCATAAAGAAGCTAAAAAGCACCATAATCAGTAGATTATAGAAATAGTACAGTTGATTCTCTGCATCGCGCTTCGCCGGCCAAAGTCCAAGTAAACTGTAAAAATTATGCGAAGAAATAGAAACAATTAGACAGCTGCCATTGCCTGCAAGCTCTTCCATTTCCAGTTCTTACCGTATATAAGATCGAAAATAATACAAACAAGTATGGGGAGGCTGAACCGCTTCACCACGTCGTAACATCTCCTTCAACACCCGGTACGGCGCCAAAATGGTTTGCAACTTGCTTACGGTATGTTTTAAATGAGTATAGCTGTGGTTGGTCAGATAAGAATTATGACTGGCAATGGTGTTGCTGGTGGTTGCTTTGCTTGAGAGCGAGATCATCTTGAATGAGCTCGCGGCTGTTATCAGCAGTTAATAAAACACTTTGCGGTGGCCAGTTGGCGGTGGCGATTTGCTAATCGGCCCAAATATTACAGCTAGGTAGACGAGAGAATCCGGCACCGCACGAATACACATATATGTATGTAACAGGTCCATCCTGGTTGTTTACTTGCCTTTTATACCACATTCTAATAGAATCATTTCGCTTACATTTGCCATGCGTAATTTACCGAGGTAACGACCATTAATTAGCATAAATATTTCGCTGCATGCCGCGTGCCGCATGCCACATGAAGAACGTAACATGTCAATTAGTGAATGTACACCTGCACTTTCTGCACTGAATTTGTAATGACGATGGAAGGTGGCCACTATATATACGTATGTACATATGCAAGAGGGACTGGACTGCATGTACATATGTATGTTATAGACAGGTGCAGGTCCTATACCTAATTGGAAGTAAAACGCCTTTCACACCAATTTCTCTCGTCATCACATCTCGTTTCCTAAAATGTTTAATCTGCTTGCCATTTTCGACTTTTGATAGGACTGATTATATACTTATATCAACTGTCAAAAATATAATTTACAGATGCAGAGAGAGGATTAAGCTTTTGAAAGCTCCTCCCATTTGCTGGTATTCTTTTCATGTCATCACGTAACTATTATTATTACGCTGACTAGCGCTCAAACATCGTTACAAATGGATCTAGTTATACAAACATGTATGTACATATGTATGCATGTGTGGTGTATATGTACATATTTACTTCCATGGTTATTGCGTTTCAGTATTTAAGCGAAAGAAAGAGTAAACGTATCTATTTTCAAGGAAATATTCGCAAGGCTACTATTACAAAATTATAGACCATAATAAATATGAAAAATTTTAAGTGCTCGTATATTAGACGAACTGAAAAAACAGCAATTGAATTGTGTTAAAGTAAAAAAGTATGATTGTTTTGTACTCTGAAGTAATTGCTCTGTGGGCACGGCAAAACTTTAACAACGGTTAGGGAAAATCTTTAAAAGCTATAAAAATGGGGAAATACCCATCACAATATTGAAGTTGAGTTAGGCAAATTCATTGATGTATAATTTAATTTTATGAATTAGTTTCAGGAAGAAGAACAGTTAAAGCATTGGATACATTTTCTGAAAAATGGAATATGTAGTAGAAATCTTCTTTGATGAACTCAAAGAGGAAAGAAATCTAGTATTATGCTTAGGGTGTACGTATAGTGTAAATTCCCGTGTTGTTTAAATGGGGAAAATCTACTCGGCTGGGCTTTAAGCTTCCACTCTGTAGGCAATCCTAAACGAGCATAAACCAATAAATTTTCATGGCTCTTTATATTTATATTGGCAATATACTTAGAGCCTAAAGTGTACCAAATTCAAACTGAGCTAAAAGCAATCGGTAATATCACAACAATGTGTTTGCAACTGCATTGCAACATTATGATAAAAATTACAAATGATGTTCCAGTTTGATGTGGAAATTGGGCAAATCAAATTATGTGTATGAATTAATAGTTCACCTTAATGTGGCGTGAACAGGTGCTTGAGGTTTTATTGCCAAAGGAAAAGTTTCAATATTAACAGCACTAAAAAATGCGATCAAAATTACTGTTACATCAGCGCCGAACATATCAAAAGGCAATTTACGAGCAGTAGAAATATTGAAAATAATGATAACATTAGCAATACATATTCATACTTAAAATTTTAAGCATAGCCGACTAACGCCAACGTAATCAGCAGCCAGTTAGCTTGTACTAGTACAAGTACTACTTGAACGTCAGTCATGTTGGCTTAAGATCCAGCTGATGTAGGATTGTAAGACACGGCAAATTTAGATTTTCATCGCCGACTTCTGAATAATACCGAAGTTACTGTAGGCTGACACAAGGTTCTGTTAACAACAATACTTCCGTTATCTCCATGAGGAGAACAAATGATGTATAACTCTTGACAAGAGCGTATTTCTCGATAAATAATATTACTGGTCGCAAAATGACGAAAGTTCAATGAACTTCACATTGACCGAATGTTATGAAATACGCGAATTTATACAAATTCACATAAATACAAGTATTCATTTATTGTGTGAAGTAACGTGCTATTCGCTTGGTTTGCTTTTTATAAAAGCACATTATTAGTTCATTATTTGTTATCTCCACAAACACAGACATCAACTTTGGTGATGATCTAATATGTCACGCAAAAATTAAGTGCATATCCAATTATAAATATTTCAGTGGATTCGAGGATATTAGAATAAATACCAGTGAATCTACTTAACGGTATAATTAAAACATGTCGTTCTTGACCAATTCGTTAAGGATGCAATTGTAATGGCATCCTTCACTTACTTCTACAATTCGGCATATATACAGCTATGGACAGAGATTTAGCGCACTTTCTTAATGTGAAATATAATACTTAATAATGTTAAATATATAGTAGAATCGTTATAATGTAAAAAAAACTATTTGTTACCTCACTGAAAACTAAAGTAGTCCAAAATTTCTTACTTTTCTATTATAAAAATACAACGTTTTGTTCAGTTTACATTATTAAGTCAAAATTGGCTTGGACAAGTATTTAGCGCACTTTAAAAGCTCAGCAAAGAAAAATAAATATTATTAACACGTGGCGTGAAATTTCTCTGATAATACTTAGTGGAGTGACCGTTATTCGTTACCACCGCTTCAAATCTGAGTGGCAAGCTCTCTATTAACCTTTGACATCTGCCCAAAGTGACATCCTGCACTCCTGCCCAAAGTTCGTCGCAATTTTTAAATTTTCTCTGCCCAACTTTTTCTTTGACATCATTCCACAAGTTCTCGATCGGATTTAGATCAGGACTTTGCGCTGGCCAATCCAGAAGTGGAATTTTTTCTTGCGCAAGCCAGTTTTTTTTTACCAGATTTGCTGTATGCTTGGGACCGTTGTCATGCTTAAAGACCCAGTTTACAGGCATAATATCATAGGGACATGGCTCCATTGTATTCCTCAGTATATTAAGGTATGCAAATTTATCCATATTCAATTCTATGTTTACTAGGGGTCCAACTCCACGCCATGAAAACGACCATCATACTTTTAAATTTCCTCCCCCATGCTTTACGGTCTTTTTGGTGTACCTTGGATTGACTTCTTGGTTTTTTTCACTATGTACAAATGTTTTACTATCAGGACCAATCCGGTTTATTTTAGTTTCGTCCGTAAAAAGTATCCTTTTCCAAAAATTTAAATCTTTTGATCTATGGCTATGAGCGAATGACAAACGCACTTTAATATTTTTTTTCGATAATAGCGGTTTTTTCTGCTCACACGTCCATACAAATTATTTTCCTTTAAACATCTTCATACTAGTCTACTCGACGCCTTTAAGTCCAATTCTGCATTGACTTCGACCATAATCGCGCGTGAGGATTTGAAAGGATCAGCTTTACACTTTCTAAGAATTATTTTATCCTCGCGGGGGTTGTTTTGCGAGGGGGTGCCTTACGAACTTTGTTTTGTTTTAACAAATTTGGATCACTCTTAACATTTTTGATGGCATTGTACACCATTTTTCTTGAACATTTCCCTATTAGAGCAATTTTAACTTGATTTGTGCCATTTTTGTAAAGGTCCCAAATAATTTTTCTTTTTTCAATCGAACAGTATTTCCCCCTAGCCATTTTATTAAAATTTGTTATATTACTAAAACTATTGAATACAAGTTTACAACTGAGATTAATTCTTTGTTGGACCAAACACAACTAATGACCGAAAACTATAAGTGCGCTAAATCATTGTCCAAAGAATTTATGACGAAATTTAACAAAAACAAATTAACGGTATCTGAAGGGAAATGATAACGGCTATTTTCCACGCATTTAAAGAGGCGACAGAAGCAGTATTGATCTGCTAATAACAAATTCATGAAAATATCGCTCTCTTAAAAGTAACGATGATCAATGCAAGTGTGCAAAATCTCTGTCCATAGTTGTATGTATGTACATATACATACATATGTACGTAACACATCCTTTAGAATCCAAATGGCCAAAGCAACATGCAGCAAAATTAAAAAAACACAACTTGTTTCATAAAAATCTCAAGAGCCAGTAAATCTACAACAACAACCTATTCAACATGGTTTGCATATTTTTTGCGCATACGCAAATACGCATTCCCGTTCATCCAATGTGTATACATATTTAGATGGATGAATCTACAGGTATATACATATGTATGTGTGTTGGATAATATTCATATTTTCCCCTCTCCACTTCGCCATGTACATATAAGAATTCCGAATGAACCGTTCAGTAAAATGTTGCTAATGGCACAGGTTTTGTTGTACGGCTACGGCTGCTGCTGCTGCTACAAGATTACTGTTGTTGTGCGCCTGAGATGGCCAGCGCTATCCGTTCGACGCTGAGCTTAGCAAATAGCTGATTTTTTGATTGCCAACACCGTAGGATAACAGTTATTGTTGCCAACCTTAAAACTAATAATACACAAATTTACATATATACATAAGTACTCTCGCATGGTGCATCCATACATGAGCCCAGTCAATCGTTCACAGCCACTTTCGTAAGCGGCACCTTCAATTTACTTGTGTGCACATCCACTGCAGCATACACAACTATTTTCTCGTTCTGTCTTTCGTTTCTGTACCCCTTATTCAATACTTCAACATTCAACGGTATTATGCAAAAATGTGTGCGCACGCACGCCTATTTTATCGAAGTGGCGAGACAGCATTCTCTTTTTTTGGTATGTTGCACTATGTTGTTACTGTGCTTTATATGGATTTTGTTAAAAAATAAGAAAAATACACAGGTAATACAGGGCATGTTTTTGAAACGTCGTCTAGAAGCTCTGCTCTTGATGACTTGTACTTGTAAAATAACCTGATGTAACTACTGTGGACCTATTTTTGTTGATTATTTAAAAAAAATTAACTTTCTTAGGATGCCAAAATTCGATTTTTGACAAGATCAAAACATTGATACGTCACTATATATATGAAGAATTATCTACAAAACAGGCATAATTGATTGATTGATTGATTGTTGATCGGATCTTTTGCCTTTAAGTTATCACTGTAACAAATTCTAAAAGTTTTGTTTCGATGAAAACGCATTTGAATCTACATAGATACCATTAGTTACTTGCATAGTAACGCATCTTTAAGTGCAAAGTTTGAATAGAGGTATTCCCAACTAATTTGACCACTGTGAATCCAAAGGCATATTACCTATTTTCATTTTACTCATAGAAAATTCATTTTGAATAATCGCTTAATTTCGTATTTTTAATGTTAGTGTATGTAAAATATGTTGGCCTAACAAAATTTAAGTGTTTGAAATCGAAGAAAAAATGTACAGTGTAAATGCAATATGCTTCGCACAGTGTACACTCAGAAAATAACGAAAAAAGAAAATGATGACGTACATTGATGATGCACTCATACCATCGCTTAGCGATATGGGACCTAGTGTATTGATGTATTGTAGCAAAAGTGATAACGGAAACACCGCACAGTCGTAAAACCCGCAAACATCGAGAAAAGTAATGCCACAAGGTGAAGGTGAACGATGAGAAGCTATGATAATTGGCTGAGAGCGCAACAACAAAAGCCACTAAGCATGCAACGATCTTGCAACATTTACGAAATTTACGATTGGCAATAACAACACTTGCTGCTAAATGAAAAGCTTCGTGCTGCAAGCCATGTAAGAATGAGTCATTGCTTAGTTAGGGCGAAAAGCAATGAAACAATTCAACGAATATTAGTCTGCAAGAAAGCAGCATCACTACAAACTCCCGCATATTATATTACGTAGGAGGAAGCCCCACAAACAGGAAAGAAACTAAGAAACTTTGTTCTTCCCTTTCTATAAATCTGCTAGCACTTTTTCGTCGGCTATCATCAGCAACGAGCAGTAAAACCCCGTTGTTTATATAATACAATAACACCTTTTAATGGATTTCAATTTTAGTACTGTTGTCACTTCTTTTTGGTTTACGTCAATAATAAGTATTTTAATTTTACCTCGATAATATCGCATTGCATTGTTAAATGTTAAAAATGTCACTTTATGCGTATATCACAATAAAGAAACGTTTTTTTTCACTTTTGAAAAAAAAAATGTCGTTGAGAGTGACTTTCATAAAATTGCAGGTATATGGTAATTGGTCATGCTCTCAATTCGATCATAATTGTATATTAATTACTGAAAATGTATAAACAACATTACCAATTTATTAGCATTCTTAAACCTCTTTTATCAAATAATTATTACCTTCTTTACATATCGTTCTGCCTGGATTACTGATCCACAATAAACTTTCTAGATCAATGATCAACAGAAAATTTATTTGCGTTTGGGCTTGTTGAAAAGATAGAAAAGATCCAAAATTCTATAGATATCAAAGGCTTTATTTATGCACATGACTGCTAACTGGCAGTTGACCTCCGATTGTTGTGGGATAATTTACACAAACATACAAAACATAGGTGTGAGCGACGGTTGACGTATTGATAATATTGTTGGTGCGCTGATCTTCAACAACTAAGCAGTGGACTGTGGCTTCCGGTCTGCACGGTGTTGTAGTCCATCGAACTGTCGGCATCCAATACCATAAGGTGTTAACGGTAGCCTCAGAAGCAAATACTCGTATATATTATGCATGTACAATTCGCCAAAGCAACAATATAGATATATATAAACGCAGGTAAATATATATAATTGTACAATACTTTTCATTTATCAATTTCTACGTGGATTTTCAGATTTAATTGTGTTTGCTCTAAAATAGGAACAATAGTTATAGTTCTGGTCAGTTGACCATCATGGTTTTTCGCATCAAATCTACAATGTTGTATGTTGTTGTTAATGGGTTAATGGTAGTATACATACAGTGAAATTCTTCATGACCGGAGATTTTGATTGCAAAAATGAGTGTTTACAATGTATTCTTATAGTCAGAAGTCAGAAGTCGGAAGTCAGAAGTAAGAAGTCAGAAGTCATACATAGAATGCATAGGAAAGCGCTATGAGATAAATATTATGGACATTTTGAAATTTAACGGTTTACATTCTGAACACGCGAGGCAATGTATTTCATATAAGAAGCGATCGAAGAAAATCAAAACTTAAAAAATTATGAATTTCTATGAGCATTATATTTGTTATTTGGCATGCCCACCACACCAGCACCAGCTAGTTGCATAAGATTTGCCCAAAACTTATTTCAAACATGCGTCCGGATCGTAATGGAACCGTTTATGCTGCCTAAATTAGTGAGGATTTAATTGACATTAAAGGACTTGAGCTGAAACAAAAATTGAAATAAGTTTTACCAAGCAACGCATTGTCATATGTTTTGCGCGATACCGTTTATTCATGAAAATTATAACCTGATATATTTGGCGACTACAATTAAAATTGAATGAAATTGGTATATTTCCATGCTCTGCCCACAGCAGAACCAATAAAGGCCGGATTCGTTGACCTTTCAAGCGGTATCAAAAATGTCAATAGAAATATATTGGCAGCTTTTTAACATATTGACTGTTTGCTACGCAATGGTTTATCGTAAGCGCAGAGTGGCGTTTCTGGCCTGCCAATCACAACTGTGTCCGACACGCGTTCCGTGTTCTTTATGAAGCGGCATTAAATAACAAAAACAAAGCCAAGTACAAATATTGAAGCAAAAAGCTTGTGTTGTTCATTCAAACATGACCAACGACGCAGCAGCCGCGCTGCGTATGCTGTTGCCGAGGGCTCCAAGGCATAACCGTCAACTTTGTAGTCAGAACGCAAACAATATTCTCAGAAACAGACCGCATTTGCCAGAGACCTCAGTGTATAGTGGAATAGTTTCGAGAACTTCTGTTGTTGGAATAAATAGTCCGATGACATCAGAACACACGGCTAAATCGGTGGAGGGATCGAAATGATCAGTCCGTGAACGTGTAAGGTCGTAATTTGGCAACAGTGCGCGGCAATATTTGCTTATGCGAAGTGTGCGTGTGGCCTGTATGATTATATATGTGCTAGTGTTGGTGGTATAGTTATGGCACCTTGCCGCGTCGGCGACAACTCCCACAAATAACGCCGGGCAGCGCGACAATCATGCGACCATTATCGTGCGTTTGTGCGGCAGAGTCATGTTAGTGGTGGTAGCAGCGCAGATTTGCATCACAATAGATTTCGGTATTCGTATCATTTTCGAATTGTTACTATTGTGTGTGCGCATCTAATTATTATTATTTTTTTTTTGTTTCTGTATGAACTGAATGCGTGGCTTCGTTATTTTTTACATTGTTTTAGTTGTTATTGTAACATTAAACTCCAATATTCATTGTGCGCAAGTGTTAGTGTTATTCGTTGATGGACAAACGCTTTGTTGGCCCCAACCCAAAATCGCCAACCACCCGTATCAGGGGCTTGAGTTCTGATGTGCGCTCAACACTTTTAGTACAGCGTGATATTTTCCAGCAATCGGTCGAGTTTTCCGGACAATTGTACCATTAATTGGAAAAGAGTACAGTTGACATATAAATCCTACGAAAATTCAAAAAAGGAAAATTCATTTAAATTCTAATAAGTCGAAAGGACGAAGACGAAAGTAGAAAAGTGAAATTTGTTGCGAATACGCGCGTTTACGGATTTGTGAATTTAACAAAAAAAATTGAATGTTATGTTAAGTAAGATACTAATAAAAACTTTTCGAAAAGCATTTTATCGGAAAATTAAACAAGGATAGCTTTGATTCCTTTAAGATTTGTGGTGAAAATATATGAAAGTAAGTTAAAATAAATGCTTCACCTCATAATGGTATAATTTAATGATCTGAAAGCAGAGCGGAGAACGCGTAAAGCTTGCGTTGGTGGTTTTGGACCAATATTATCTTGATCTAAGAGTAAGAATAAAGCTGTTAATACATACTTTAGTCTCCGATTGATGTATAATTATAGGAGTATTGCGTTCTTCCAAAATTGTGCAAAAATGTCGAATATTAAAATGCATTTTGGACTCATATTGAAATATAGCCAGACGTCTAAAAGCATCTTGTTATAATTTGTATAAACATATAGGAAAAGTTCAATAAGACTTTTAACATGTATTCTTTAACATATATATTTTGCTTACTCAACTAATTAGTGGAATAAGCTTTTCTATACTTTATAATCTGACCACATTTTGTTCTAAATATAAATGTATTTTTAAAATGAATGTCTTTAAGTTACATTTATCAATATTTACTCTAATTTCATTGATCACATTCAAAATATATTATTATAACGTTTGCTTCACTGATTTCAATTATAACGGAATTTTTAACCCCCACTTAATATTTTTGTGGCTATAAGGCTTAATGCTACAAAAGTACATTTACTTCGACTTTACGGAAATGTTTCAACATTCTTCAACACCACAAGAGATATAACAGTAGTAGGAAAAGTGGGCGAGCTATCCAAATCGAATGCCAACGCCGTGTGGCAAATATGCCACGCTTCTGCTATAACAACAAAACCAGCAAATAAAGTAACTAGAACGAATGAACAAGTGAACAATAAATGTCAAAGTGACAATTGACATTTTTCACTTTTAACAAACTCATGTATGGTATATAGAAAACCGTACGCAACATACACATACATCGAACCGGAACCAACATCCGGCCATGCTGTTCACAATAAAAAGATGATCGCTGGAAAATCGAATTCAAGCATTGGAATGAGTTGCCCACGAACTCAAGTACCTCATATTTGTTGGCTTATGGTAATCACTTTGATAGTCATTTCGTTACGCATAGTGCTCCCACTGACCAAAAAGCAGCTTCCATCGAGTGACGGTTAAGCAACAACAAAAGTACATATGTGTTTAAATGCCCCACAATAGTTTTAACAGCTTTTGTATATATCAAAAATGCATACATACAAATATACATATGTAATAAGGGTAAGAGTTGCAGCTTTCCGTTGGCTAATTCAAATTTTTAGCCTTTGTATTTTGTCTGATTCTAAATGGTCATAATATCACTTTATTTAGGTCAAAATCATTTTCTGGTACAATAATATTTAGTAGTATATGAATTGAAGAATTAAAATAATTTAATCATGAAATTACTATTAAGTATTTTATTAAAGTGTATAGTAAAAATATTGTTTAATTTGTACCCAGAATTTTTTGCCGTTACTTAGTTCAATCGTATGGAATATTTATATTGCAAATACCATATTGCTATTGCATTTGCTCGTCCATTTAAGTTTTTCTATTAAAAGAGTAATTTTTTTTTTAATATAGGGAATTTTCAACCTAGAACAAGTATCGAATCTACATATTTATCAGTAGATGCGTTGTTGTTGTTGTTGTAGCGGCAGAATTCTGCCGAGTTGACAGTCCTTGGCCGGATAAAAATCCGCGTTCGGTTACGTAGACCCGACTGTCGTGAGAACGGCTGCAGATGCGATCTTTTCCATCGGTTAGAAAGAAGATTAACAGAGATTAAATCCTGTTACAAATGTTTCCAATGCGAATCGACCTCCTATAATGCACCGACAAGTTTTTGGACCTTATTCAATATTTTCCATTAAGAGAAATTTCCACTTGTTTTCAGGTACTCTTTTTATTACTCCCATTTATGTGGTCAAAGTCTACTTTGAACGAGGTTCTTCAAATATGAGTGTGAATATTAGCAAATCATCTGCCAGTATGAGTAATCCAAATAACGATTTTTCTATAGGTAGTAGCGAAAAACTTTAAACAAGTATACATTAACAATTTTGGGCTGATGTTTTTGGACGAGATGGTTTTGTTTTAGCATATTATGTAACTAAAACTTTCATAGTACTACAGTAAATATTAACACTATCAAATATGTATGTATGTTCTTACAAAATTACATATATTACCGTTATATATTTTTCTATGCTTTCAGTTTAGACTAATAAGTATGCGATCTGTAAGAATGTGAGCAGATCCGCCGACCGTCTTATAAATAAATACAACCAAATCATTGGAAAGACGAAAAATATAGTCAGTACTCATTAGGCTCACTAAGGCAATGACAAACTCCAAGCAAACATTTGATTTTATATACTTAGCTGTAGTATTTAGTATAGGCTTTCAAGCCAGTTACGGTGAGCATTCCATATTCATATCACAATTACATTAAACCGCCAATTTGTTGCGTTGCCAATCTCCGTAGCACAAACAACGTGTAAGAATGGTTTGGGACGCGTCCTATACGAACGACTGCCCAACCAACAACTACAGGGTTACGACGATGATGTAGTGCGCGACACAGCGCCCCCATTTAGAGTCTTAGAAAAGTGCCAAGACTTGTGTCTGCGCGATCGCACCGGCACCAACAACTTGGTGCGCACCTGCACCAGCTTCGACTTTCAACCAGGCAGTCGCATCACCTCTTTTGGCGGCACCTCCGAATACGAAGAATCCCTTTGCTACCTAACATCTGAACAAGCAGGCCCTGAGGGTATCGGCAGTCTGATGCTGGTACCAAATAGTGTGCATTTCAATGAGATTTGCTTGACCTGTAAGTACCAGCACAGAGCAGAATGCCCAATTCCAATATCATTAGATTCTATATAATTAAATCAATGCATTTATTGCTTCATAACTTGTAGCGAATCGCCCGGAAAGAGAATGTCCCAGTAGGCGGTATGTGTTCGAGCGGCATCCGCGCAAGAAATTGAAATTACCAATCTCGGATGTTAAGGAGGTGTGTGTGTGATGACTATCAGCTAACTATAATTGTTACTTATTTAATATTATCGTTGTTGTTGCTATGATTATTGTATTTGGTTTCTCAGTACTTGTAATACTTTTATCGTTAACACATTCAAGTTTGTATTCATACAGTTTACGGCAGCGAATCGTTCGGATTGTGAGGATAAGTGTTTGAATGAATTCGCATTCGTTTGCCGCTCCGCCAATTTTGACTCTACAATGCGTTCCTGTACGTTAAGCAGGTGAGTGGTACATATGAATCTATGTACATACATATATCGATTGGTTCAGTATAAAGATGCACAGCTCTATAGTCTTTAAAGCTTTTATCTAAAAATACTCAGTGATAGTTGTCTACATTGTACTTGGGTGAACATAACTATTGCAAATTAAATATTTATATCCCCATCAACAGGTTCACACGCCGCACACATCCAGAATTACTGGAAGATGACCCCAACTCTGACTACTTGGAAAACACCTGCTTGAATGGTACGCAAATCCAGTTTCATAGTCCTTTTCATTTTGCTCTATTTGCACTTACTAACACACATACATTTAATAACCGGCCAAGCGTATATCTTCTAATCATTCAAATCAAAACAAATGCCACTTATCGAAAACTTCCTTACGTACACACATATGTTCATATATTCCGAAGTATACACCTGGTCCAAGCAATTAAATATCAATTTTTCGTAGCTGAGCGACGTTGTGACGGTCTGGCCGTGTTCGTTAAGGAGGAGAATAAGCGACTAGGCGGTCCCTTCGAAGTGGATATTTTCAATAACATGACTTTGGAGGAATGTCAGACTATGTGTCTACGCGCCGAGAAGTAAGAAGCGCCATTTGAAAACAGCAACGAAATTACATAATAATTTAGTTGCCGTTCCTTGTGCAAAAATAATGAAATAATTACCAGCATAGCATATGTTTTGCAATTTCAGATACTTCTGTCGTTCTGTCGAGTTTGATGATCAGACGAAGCAGTGCATTTTGTCTGAGGAGGATTCTATTTCACAGAAAGACGACATCAGTATCAGTTCCAGTCCAACACACCATTTTTACGATTTAGTCTGCTTAGACAACCGTAAGTGAAAGAGATATTTGTGTAGAAATACCCAACCATAGCAAACATACCCTCGTTTGCCCATAAATATTATTTTTAAAACAAACCTTTTTAGCTATTCATTTGATTTCACTATCTCAATTTATCATTGTTGCAGAACGTGCCACTGATTATCCAGATAATTCCGTTACGTCGCATTTATTTTCTTCGGGTCGCCGACCAGACACGGCTTTTCAGCGTTACCGAAACTCACGTCTGGGAGGCGAATTTCATTCCGAGATTACTGGCCGCTCCTTGAGCGAATGCCTCGACGAGTGTTTGCGTCAAACTAGCTTCCAGTGTCGGTAAGTGGATGATGCAACTGATATATATTTTCTGCTACATATAAACGATTGGGTCAACGAATGTAAATATTATCACCGATATCAAGAAACTAGTGCTCTTACTAATATGAGTATAAAGTAGAAAGATGAATTGTTGAAGCATTTTGATTAGAATTTCAAAACAAATTTCCGCAAAGGTAGGTACCGCAAATATATGCAACCATGATTTTAACAACTTATTGTAAGTTCGTAAATTCAATAAAAATTTATAGCAAATCAATATTGTGTGAACCTGGAAACTATACTAAGTGACCAACAATAGAATCTTGGTAAAGAACTTATTCACGAAAATAATATAAAGTGTATATCTTAAGACAACTTATCCACCTCGTTGCGGTTGTTCCTGTTGAGAAAGATATTGTATTTTCAATAACGGACTCCTTGTGCCGACGTTAAAACTTTTTTTATATATACTTTTATATCAAATATTGTATATGTATGTAACCTATGCCATTATGAAGAAGAAATGAATTTGTGCTTAGAAATCGCAGTTTAAGGCATTCATTCATGTCTTGTAATTATACCCTGAACAGGGTATGTTAAGTTTGTCACGAAGTTTGTAACACCCAGAAGGAAGCGTCGGAGACCCTATGAAGTATATATATAACTGATCAGTGATCAGCTGAGTCGATTTAGCCATGTCCGTCTGTCTGTATATATACGAACTAGCCCCTCAGTTTTTAAGATATCGTTTTGAAATTTTGCAAACGTCATTTTTTCTTCAAGAAGCTGCTCGTTTGTCACAACTGCCGATAGCGGACCACTGTAACAATCTGAATCAACTTCTTGTATGGAAAAATTTTACATTTTACAATGTATCTTCACGAAATTTAAAGCAACAATGTAATGTTCGAAGAAATTGTTCAGATCGGTTAACTATAGCATATAGCTGCCATACAAACCGAACGATCGGAATCAGGGGCTTGTGTGGAAAACTTTCTCATTTGACGTGGTATCTTCACAAAATTTGGCATCGATTACTCCGAAGAAATTGTTCAGATCGGATTACTATAGCATATAGCTTCCGTACAAACTGAACACACAGTTACTAAAAGAAATGCACCTGTGAAGGGTGTATTAAGTTCGGTGCAGCCGAAGTTAACGTTTTTCTTGTTTTATTCTTAGAGTTGTGGTTGTCATTGTAAACTAATTAGCGCAACAAGTTGAAAGCAGACATAACTGTCACTACGGTCTTTTTTTCTATGTTGTCCCGTTAACATTTCAAGTAGCTGGCAATAAATAGTTGTTCGGTGATTGAATGAAATTCATTAAATAAACTTGCCACGCTAAATGCTTGATCTTTAACGCGTGTATTTATTTACCTTTTCCTTATAGATCGGCGGTTTACAGTGATCGCTTTCGCACTTGCCGCTTGAGTCGTTACAATCAAAAGGATGGTATGCGTATTATTTACGACGCAGACTACGATTATTACGAGAATCTAATGCGTAAGTAGAGCAATTCCGTTGCTACAGATTTCTCTGATTGTGTTATTTTTATGCAAGTGAACGTGATTGGCGGTGGCGACACGGATGGACACGGTGGCATTAGCAATGGTGGCAGTCACAGACCAAGTGAGCATGGAAGCTCCAATTGGCGACCCCCCATTAAAGATGACGACCGTTATGGCACGGGAGCTGGAGGCAGTAGCGGTGGTAGATACCCCGTTCCCGGTGGCGGTACGGCTGGTTCAGGGACACCTATTGGTGGTAGTGCTGATGATTACGGACGCCCTTACGATCGCTATCCAACACCTAATGAATATGGTAGGTTTGAGACATGCAATTATAATTGTTAGTTCATGTTTAACTGTAATACATTTACTAAATTTTTATTTCTAACTTTCTTTAATATTGTAATTCTTATGTGTGATTACATAAAGATACCCGCTAACAAACTAACAACTAACACTTTATTAACACTCCTTTCCTAGATCGTTATCCAGGTAGCGGGAGCGGCGGTGGTGACCGGTACGCTAACGATGGTCGTTATCCATCATCTGTTGACAGTCGCGATCCATATGAAGAACGCTTTCCACCGGGACGCTTTCCTGTTGGCGATCAAGAGCGATATCCAAGTGATCGTGATCGTTATCCGGGTGTGGGATTAGATTTATATCCAGGTGATCGAGAACGTTACCCAGGAGAGCGTGATCGTTATCCCAATGATCGTCTTCCATTCGATCGTGACCGTGACCGTAATCGTGATCGTGATAGTTTTCTTATTAGGGAGCATGATCGTGATAGATATCCTGGTGGTGATCGTTATCCTGGAGATCGAAATCG
Source organism: Bactrocera latifrons (assembly GCF_001853355.1). Taxonomy (NCBI): domain Eukaryota; kingdom Metazoa; phylum Arthropoda; class Insecta; order Diptera; family Tephritidae; genus Bactrocera; species Bactrocera latifrons. Next base: position 226,817 of record NW_017537123.1, read on the forward strand.
ATATCCATTTGGGGATCGAGATGGTTTCCCGATCAGTGATCGTGAACGTGAACGTGAACGTGAACGTTATCCAGGTTTTAACGATCGTTATCCACCAGGTCGTTATGGCGAGGGTAACCGTGAACGATATCGCGGTAGTGATCCTTACCCAATTGAAGGCTATCCACGTCGGGGTCCGTATTCTCCCCGCCCTCTAGGCCGTTATCCCATACCTTCAATCAACGATAACGGATTACCCGGTGATCTGCCTCACACTAGACCTTATCCTCCGGATGATGATCTACCCTATCGTCCTTATGCTACTGCAAGCCGTTACCCACAAGATCGTTATGCTAGTAGGTACCCCTCACGCTATCCACCGGAAAGAGATCCTGTATATGGCTACACTGGACGCGATGCCCCTGACAACTTCTTCCTTGATAAACGTTTTCGTCCCTCCTCCATTGACTCGCGCTACCCTTTGTTGACCGATGGACGGGGTGGCCAACCCCCGCAACGATTTGGACCAGATGGCCGTTATCCTCCAGATGATTTAATACACACTGCTCGAAGACCAGAACCAGATTCAGCAAAGCGTTATCCCCCAGCACCTTTAGTGCCACCCACAACCATAAGTAAATACCCCTCTACACCAAACCGATTTCCGGTAGGTACTGACCGCTACCCCATCGATATATATAAATATGGCAATCGATATGGTAGCAGTGGTAGCAGCAGTGGCGTAAGACCAGGTGAGCTCATGGCAAATTATTAAATGCACTAACCAACTAGACATTCTGTTGTGTTATTAACTTGAAATTTCTTCAAATCGGAGGTTAAGTAATAAATACTTGAGTATATTTATTTAGGTTATGATCGTCCACCTCCGCCACCACATTATTTTGATGTAGATTACGAGGAACGCTATGGCGACCGTTATGGTGGCTATGATAGGGAATACGAGGGACCTATCGGCAGAAGACCTTTGGGTGGTGGTGGCGGCTATCCTCACTATGAAAGTCCCTTCAATCGTCCCTATGGACATGGGCTGGGTGCTCCACCCCTACTTGACGACAATCGACCGTTGCCACCACCATTACATCCCTATGGGGCAGCTGGAAACATTGGACCAGTAGCGTCCGGCGGTGGTTCATCACGGCCCCCCGTGACGCGTTGTGAGGAGACTGACAATTTCAAACAAATCGCAGCAAGACACAAAATGCGCCGACACTATGTGCGGCGGTCACTAGTCGTGCCCTCTCTAATACAGTGTGAACGAGAGTGTATTGAATCTCGAGAATTTATTTGTCGTAGCTTCAATTACAGGTATGCTAAAATAAGCCAAAAATAACAAGTCTAAATCTTTTCCTTCAACAGGGATGCCGCCGCTACAAACTACGATGAGCGCGATTTGCCCAATTGTGAGCTAAGTGATCGGGATTCACGTGAACTGGACGTCCATGATCCAAGCAATTTCGATGCGGCTAATTACGATTACTACGAGCGTAGTTTGGGTCGTAGTGATGGCGAGTGTATGGATGGTGAGTGGATAACGTGCTTAAACCAGAGAGTAAAGTTAAACATATGAGAATTTCAGTGACGCAGACTTGCAACGAGGAGGGAATGGAATTCACTATACGCACTCCGGAAGGATTTCTTGGACGTATCTATACATATGGGTACTATGACCGGTACGTACAATGTTCACATTGTATATTTGACAGTATAATGTTTCTTCAATTACTTATATGTCACGATTTTTTAGATGCTTCTTCCGCGGCAACGGTGGCACTGTAAATGTGCTACGCATCAGCGGTCCACAAGGCTATCCCGATTGCGGCACCCAAAGAGTATACCAAATTTAAATCTCTTTATCTCACTAACTACCATTACAATGTCTTCATATTCCAAGTAATTTAATTATATTTGCAGTATGGCGACACGCTGACCAACATTGTTGTTGTGCAATTTTCTGATAATGTGCAGACCAGTCGTGACAAACGATATAATTTAACTTGCGTCTTCCGTGGACCGGGGGAAGCAGTTGTCACTTCCGGTTATATTGGTGCAGGGTAAGCCAGACGAACTGAAGTGGTCAGTTGTAGAAACCGATGAATTCTGTAGCATACTTGTAGGCGTATATGAAGTTTCACAATTGTGTAGTGAGTAGTTCGCCAACATGAGCGGTTACTCTATTTGTCTAAAAAAAATTCGTTTATATAAATCTGTAAAGCATATTGTGTTGGTATAAGCCTTCATCACGTCCCAACTCGAAAAAATTTTTAAAATAATTGTTGTACTACATATTATAGTAAATCTCGGATTTGCAGAGGGAAAATTGTATATAAATGGCTCCTTAATTGAATGATTATTATCGGCAATTTCATTAACTTCTGTCTGATATGATATATACGTGTCATATAACTGATAAATGATTAACCCATATGGCTAGTCATTTAATTTTTTATCCAAAATTATCTTCTCTTCTTTTATATGTACTCACAATAGAATTAGATTTTATTTTGTACCGAATACTTCTTTCAAATATGTTTGGAACCAAGTTTACGACGCATGCGGTAATCTTATAGCACACTCACTAGTTAATCTGCACATTTGCTTAGCTAGTCGACTGTCCAATCTCTATTCATAAGGCTGAACACAAGTGAGACAAAGGTCTTTGGTTTCACTATGGTCATGGCCACAATATACATTAATTTTAATTAGCTCTCACTAATCCCGGTATCTTGCTTTATATGTAACACAACGAAGTGATATGGAAACCAAGATAACGAGAGGTCTTGTGTTTTTGTTAAACTTTGTTGCTTCGGAAATAATATGTTTCTGTATGAAGTCTTTCTGAATCCGATAGATCTGGCAGTCCTATACCCATTGAATACCTTCCTGCGGAGAATACACTAAGTTCTAAAGTCCGTCTAATGATTCTCTATCAAGGACGCCCAACAACCACGATAGCAGTGGGAGACCCACTGACTTTCCGACTGGAGGCACAAGATGGTTACAATCACGTAACTGATATATTTGCCACTAATGTAGTGGCACGTGATCCATACTCGGGTAGAAGCATACAACTTATTGATAGATTTGGGTGAGTGGCCAATAATCATATTGAGAGATGTGTATTTGCTATCTCCAATTACAGCTGCCCTGTGGATCCTTATGTGTTTCCCGAACTTGATAAACTGCGTGATGGGGACACATTGGAGGCGCGTTTCAATGCCTTCAAAATACCCGAGTCAAATTTCCTTGTATTTGAAGCTACAGTTCGCACTTGCCGTGATGGTTGCCAACCTGCTTATTGTCCAGGTGCAGCTGGTCGGCAGGAACCTTCTTTCGGACGGCGCAGACGTTCACTAAATTTTACCGATGTTGCAGAAATCGAAACAAATACCAAACCTGTATCTGAACGTTTAATTGACGAATTCTCTGAAGTTAATAGTACCAAAGTATTGGGTACGATTGGAGACTTTAACAAGAGTAAGGAGCTTTTTATATAAAAACCAATTGACAAAGTATATATATTTTTAACCCCAATGGTGTCATTTATAGCGATTACAAAAGATGACAAGTCCAATGAGGAGTTAGAGGAACCAGAACAAGTGCGTGAAATGATTGAGGTAAGTTTTGGCAAATATGAATCTTGTCGTCATATGCGCATGCGAGGAATTGCCAAAGAGATCCTATCTTTCGCTGAGTTGCATTCAAATTTCAGTTTTGAATAAATGTATTATAAAATAAGGGTACTCATTTAATATGGCATTTATCTAATAGTCGCAAAGTGGCAAAATGGTAATTTGCCATGAATGCCGCAGAAAATAGTGTCTGTATTTGCAATTTTGTCGCAAAATAAATTGCATGTAAAAGTGAAAAGCAGTTTCGCGATATTACCATTTTGCGCAGTTTGGAATAAATGCCACAAGTTTGCGACATTAAATGAGTACCACTAATTTAACCAAATAAAATCATAGTTTTTAACATGAACAACTATCCTTAGAATCAAATAATAAAGTATAGTAAGTATTGTTAGTTCCTAGTTATTTGGGAAAAGGACAAAGAACCCAAGCAAAACGGTTGTATTTATAACCTAAAACTAAATGAGTTAGATATGGACTTATATATAAATGATCAGAATGACGAGACGAGTTGAAATTCGGATAACTGTCTCTCTGTCCGTCCGTCGATGCAAGCCGTAGCTTATGTAAAAAATGAAGCTATCTTGGTGCAACTTGGACGCCCACAAAATGCTATTAATCGAAAACCTATACAACCATACAGAACCTCTGGACTAACAATTTCTCATATAATACAATATATATTCCTTTTAATTCTTTCACTTTTCAGTACACAAATCACGAAGCAAATGATAGAACGGGATAAGCTTTGCACTATTAATTCATTTAAAATGCGCTACCTTATGACAAAAATTTTCCAAATCCACCCAAAACTATTTAAACCCCCAAATACCGGAAATGTGGGCTTCAGAGTCTATAGATGACTTTTGACTGAAAATTACGGTCAATGTATGGGATTCAAAGAAAGTCCTCTCCTGAGAACAGCATCACTGTGTATTAAAAATTTCTTAGCTCTCATATACTTAATCCAACGATTTTCTTACTTCCGATTTACTTCATACCGTATATATCGTCCAATATATGACTTGTCTCAATGAAAATGAAGGATGTGTTTGCCTAAAATATATAAAGTTGGGAGAAAACTTGACTTAGCCCCTTATAAATAATATCAGAAATTTCGAACACCAATCTTACTTTCTTTCTCGAACCAAAATTTTGTAAGATTATAAAATGTTCGGCTATACCCGACCTTAGTCCTTCCTTACGTGTTAGTATTTAAATTGTTTTTTTCGCGACATTGAAAATGCAATCTTGTGGGAACTTATTTATATACATGCTTATTTTTTATTATTATTATTGATAATGTCAATATATACATGCTTATTTATTATTATTATTGTATCAATATGAGAACACTTAAACATAAATGATTAGCTTTTATTTTTGATTGCATTTTTTCTTACTTTCCATTGGTGAAGGTATTTGAGACTCGTGAGGAAATCGAAAAGGACTCTTACCCACGGAAGCTAGTTGCTCCGATTGAGACCGTGTGCATGACACCCTCCGAGTATCATGGCCTTATAACAGCAATTATATTACTTATGATTTTGTTATTCAGCATCACTTTGGTCTCCGGCTTAGCTTATAGGTACGAGCAAATTGACTGAAAACTTAGTGAATCGGAAAGGGTACATTTTACGTAAAATCTTTTGTTTGTTTTGAATAGACGCTACTGGAGCACGATGACGAAGAATCGAATTGCCGATCGGCACTCTCCCATACATTCTCTAGGGCAGTCCTCGATACGCACGCACGAGCGCTTCAGTGAGATCGGTCGAATGGCTAGTGGCAGTGGAAATGCAATGCCAAATCGCACTGCGAATGCATTTCGTGCGAATATGTCAATCTTTGGTGGCAGTCTGCATAAAACATTTGCCACAGGGTATGCACCTTTTTTAAAATACACATTACACATACGTATACATAGGTAATTTTTCAATAGGAATTTAGCTCGAATGTGTCAACTGCCCGTAATAAATCCGATGCGTAATAACGGAAGCACAAATCATCAATTTGAGGACCCCAGTGAACCAATATATACCGATCCATCATTGTTCGAACGCTCAAGGTTCGTAAGCTTAAATTATTTATGGTGTTGTGTTGGTTGGTGTTATGCACGAAACACATATAGATACATTAAAGCGGGTCGATTTTTCTATTAAATTGCATTAAATTAACTGCAGAAATGTTCCACGGATCATTCTGAACAACTTTGTGTAAGAGACTATTGGTCTAAAACTGATTGGTCTAAATCTGAGTAATCGGTTGTATGGTAGATACGTATGTAATTTAGTAGTGCGATCTGATCGATTCCAACAAATGATCAATAGTCTGTGGAAATGTGACTACGTATTAAGTATTATTCGGTTATACCAAAAACTAAAAAACAAACGTTTATGAGGTTTTAGACCCTAGTTTCGTAGGCAAAGTTGTTCAGAATGATCCGTGAATCAATTCACGTATACGCCACTTTTTCGTGTTTTGGCTCCCTATAAATCAACCTGCTCTAATGTAGACTACATTTAGATATTACAACTTATAAAAACAAGAAATTTTCGTGAAATGATAAGGTCGGGTAACGCCGAAAGGAAAACATTAATTGACTATGCACTCTCTTTAGAATGTTTACTTTAAAATTTTAAAAGAAAAATTTCATAAGCTGGTTAACCATTTCAACGATTATTCGTTTATATTTAGTTAAGCACTTTTTAAATTGGAAGAATTCTACACCCTCACATGCCATTAAGTACATACTATGTATATGCAATAACTTTACGTAAAATAATTTTAGAATGTGAAAATATTCATGCCATATTTTTGCGCCCAAAAACTCGAAGCTTCCGCTTAATGCCGAGAAGAATACGTGCGTTTTAGTACAAAATACAATGAATATTTAATTTTCTTCCCCAAAAATCGTGAGTGGATTTTTGAGAACCTGTATTAACGAAAATGACAGTACTCATAAGAAAAAGATGTCTTTATTTAGAGATAGTTTTCATACATATACCCAAGGTATACGCAAACATTTAAAATTATATCGAATTCCATGGAGCATTCCGCTTACATTTGCCTGCAATTACAAATGTTTGCTTTGTTGCAATAACCATCGCGCCCACCTGCTATTTGGCATCTTAAGTTGCACCAATCTCCACCCTTCTGCTCACAAACGCCCTTGAAAGTCAGAGTATTAACTAGAAACAAAACAATGATAATTACGGTTCGATTATAAATTAAACTCGTATACTTTCAAGAACTATTAGAAGTTGAAAACTTAAAAAAAATATTATTTTATGTATTTTTTTGTCACATATTAGTTCAAAATCTCTTCTCAACACATAATCCATAGGCCAACTTAACTCATATCAAATATTTATATTTGTATGCACCTTCAAATTGTGAAGCATTCGCGTCGAACCCAAACAAAAGTAAAATAACTTGAGGAAACGCGAAACCAATGCATTTTCGCCGATTTTCTACAACAAGTACTCACCAAAAATTATTTCAGCACCGTCTATGAGTATTATTTTATCAAAAGCTCTAACTTCCAGCGCTGATACGTTTCAAAGGCAATCGAAAAGATTTCGTCTTAAATTGAAGTGACATTTTAATTTGCCATTCATTATTGTTGTTATTATTCTAGTTATCTCAATAAAGGGGCGTAGTGCAGATGCGCAACTCCATACTCTTATCGAATATTGAGAACCAAACGTTAGGTTTGATAAGCATACGAGTATGTACTATATGTGTGGAAGATTAATTTTAATTTTTAGAGAGAAATAAATTTGTTAAACCCAAAAAAAGAAATTAACTTATTTCAAAACAAATTTTTCTATGAAAATTACAAAGATTACATTAGTTTGGAAAAAGTTTACAAAACTTCATTTAAATAAATTAAAAAATAAAAAATAAAAAAAGTTCAATGGCTCAGTTATATATTTTTGAGTGCTGCTTCTCTTTTAAAAAGATCAACACAATAAAATGTATGAAGGGATGAGAATAGAAAGGTAAGACGATATATTGAATACCTCCGTACATACATATTTATGGATGGCTGTTACAGAATTTAATAAATTTAAAAGAAATGTTTCTATTAATAACATACACAAGAGCTGAAGACCTGTTTACACTAGCAAAAAAACATACATTCATGCATCTATGCAATAATCTTCGAAATTTTTGAAAATGTTGACATGACCCCAATAGACCGCAATTGGAAGAGGTTGTTCGAATGCATCTACATATTTGCAGGAGTAAATCGAATTGCAATTTTTTAAATATGTAATTGATAAGTTATTTTAACAATTCTCACTATTTTCAAATATTTAATTGAGTTTATGTATTCCAGATCCTTGCGCAGCCTGACCACAGAGGGAGAAGCTGAGAATCGTCACGCAGTGTAGGACCGCCTTATAGCACATACAAAATACATAAACATAATGCACAAAGAAGAAATTAAAAGTCATTGTAGATGCAGCAGATTAAGTAAATTACAGTATAATATTGCAAACATAAGAAATGTCACTTCCGTACCGTGCTACATAACATGTTTGCGTAACAAAAAGTTACATTACGAAAATGCATCTATAGACGGTATAGACTTTGTTGTAAGTGTATTTTTGAAAGCTTAATTTTAAGGAAGCTATGTAAAATAAAATTATGCGATTTGTGTAGGTTACATCTGCAATAAAAAATAATAATAATAAAACTGAGCATAAAAAGCAATACCTTATACAAAATTTGTTGAAGAACACCAGGAAAGAAAGGGTTCGCTTGCCAAGATCAAAGCCGAGAATATACTTTCAAGTATTGGCAACACTTTAAAATCACAATTTATTATCTTATATTACTTTCTTCTTCTTCTTGATTGGCGAGCATTACCCCTGTCGGCCAGCTTATCAAGCTCTTCGTACTCACGCATTTCGGCCTCTTTCGTTTTCTGTCTGCAAATGCATCTCGCTTCTCTCTTCAACTCTCGGTATCTATCCCATCCCGCACGTGTTGTGGTTGATCGTAACGTTGCGAGGTAGGCAGCCTGTTTTCTCTCCTCTGCGACACGGCACTCCTCGTCGTACCAGCTGTTCTTTTGTACATTCCGAAAACCAATGGTTTCGGTTGCAGCTGTACGTAAGGAGTTTGAAATGCCGTCCCACAGTTCCCTTATACCGAGTTGTCGACGAGTGCTCTCAGAGTGCAGGAGTACAAGCCGAGTAGAAAATCGTTCAGCTGTCTGTTGTGATTACAGCTTCTCGACGTCGAACCTTAATTGTGTTTGATGGCGTGCGTTTTTTGCTGCACAGAGGCGCGTGCGAAAACACTGGAGACGTGTCTTCCGTCTATCACAACATGATCGATCTGGTTGGTGGTTTTTCGATCCGGAGACAGCCAGGTGGTTTGATAAATCTTCTTATGCTGGAATCTAATACTACAGATAACCATATTTCGGGCCCGGCGAAGTCGATCAGCCTCAACCCATTTGGGGATGTTTCCTCATGGAGGCTGAATTTACCGACCGTAGTGCCAAAGATACCTTCTTTGCCCACCCTGGCGTTAAAGTCGCCAAGCACGATTTTGACATCGTGGCGGGGGCAGCTCTCATAAGTCCTTTCCAAGCACTCATTAAAGGCATCTTTGGTCACATCGTCCTTCTCTTCCGTCGTGGCGTGGGCGCAAATCAGCGATATGATGAAGAACCTCGCTTTGATGCGGATTGTGGCTAGACGTTCATTCACCGGCGACGGAGTTTCTCTCCCATCACGAATCCCACCCACACCAAACTTGCGCTCCTTTATATGGCCACTGTAGTAAATGCCACAAGGACCTACTCGTCTCGCGGTGATGTCAGCTTTTATTTTTACGAGGACATCAACCAGCTGGGCAGCGACACCTTCCCAATTAAGGGACCTGACATTGCAGGTGCATGCCCTCAATTCGTAGTCCTTATTTCGTTTGCCACGGTCGTCATCAAAAGGGAGGTCTCTCATCCGAGGCTGTTGTTGCGTTTTCATGGGGGTGGTGTTTTTACGTGGAGGGTCCCAAACCCAGCGCACAACCCTATGCAAGGAATGTTTCGCCTTCTCACTTTAGCTCGCCTTCACTTTCCTCACTTGCGTGAACTTCTACACATGACTCCATCCTACATTACTACGAGTATATTTGATTCGTGTATGCGATATTTACAATAAAACCAACGTAGTTTCAAATATTATTTGGTCACTTAATTTTGCCAAGATGTCTGACATGTTGCCGATATATACGGCATAAACGCACTGGAAGTTTATATTGTTATATTAGGTTTACGGGGACTATTTGAAGTGAACAAAGATCAGATTTCGCTTAACAGTACTATTTATGCAAAGATTTATATAGCATAAAATGCAAGAACAATGTTGATACTACTAACGTATTTCTTTAGCGAGTTATTGTATTTACTTCTTAGCAAGTTTGGCTTCTACGCCCACAACGTTTATCGGTGGTACAAAATGTTGTCAGAGGGTCTAGAAGATGTGCATTTTTTGGCTCTTTACCAAACTTCTGCTCACACCACACATCGTTGCTTGTGCACGAATATTTGGCCAAAAACAACACGTTAGCGGTGCCGTAGCCATCGTTACCCCAGACCTGGCCCCCGGTGACTTGTTTTAGTGAAAGGACGACGTTACGCTACGATTGAGGATCATGCAGCACAGAAGGAGCCAAACAAGATCACACAAAATTACCTCTTTAAGTGCTTTGATGATTGGATAAAAACGCTGGCAGTTACTGGTGATTGCTTTGAATATATATATCTTCGTGAATAAATAAACACTTACAAACATACATACATATGTACTATATATTTATATGTATGTATACTAGAATAAAGACGAAAACGTTATTACAGGTATATAAATACATATAAAATATAAGGGATGGTACTTGAGTTCGATGAAGGCATCTATTATAACCTGTCGCAACATGTTGCAAGAGTACGAAAATTATCTTATGCAAAAATAGTTCACATAATTCATCATCCATGTATATACATATACAATCTTGAATACCTATGGTCTATATGATAATCAGCGATTATTATAATATATGTACATACTTAGCTTATAGCTGAAACGTGAATTTTAGAGAGTTTTGTTTGGTCATAAATAAGTAAATTGCTTAAAAAATTTTAAATTTAATTTATTTTCTTTTTGGTTACTGAAAGCATTTAGCCGCCACTAGCACGCGCCGTTATTTACATGTGTTCAGCCAACATTTACTGGGCATGTGCCAGACCGCTAACCGGTAGTACATTCACCAACAGCTCCGCAACGGCCTTTTATTAAAACATTATATATGTTTAATAACAAGAAGTGTACGAACCGCTGACTTTCTTCACAATTAATATGCATTCTTTTCACTAAGAAAAGTTTCCGGAAACCACTATTATTTTTGTTTTCGTTATTAGTAGGAAATAATTTTTCGGTGCAACGGTCGTGCATAGTTGCACTGATTATATATTATTATTATAACTCATATTATTTGGGATGTTTGTGCAGCTAAACTATGCAAGTCCGATCAAATCACGACATTACCGATCGGTTGCTAGTAAATAGATTGGCGTAGACTCCGTTGTATGAGTGATTCTGCGTTGGATTTCAAGGATTATATTGTTAGTGTTGATAATAGAGACCACCAAGGTAAATGAAATTATCTACGGCTTCAAAGTTATGACTGTAAACAATTACGTATTAGTCAAGTCGCAAATGCGCGACATATATTTAATTACGGATGACATTTCGTCTTGTCCTCGTTCACAACCAGACCCAAACTGCTCTTTTAAAAAAGCAGAACTAACGGCGGGGTTGTTGAGGCCAATTATACTAACATTATCGGGATACGCCTGAAGCTGTATACTCTTATGGAATGGGGTTGTGTGTTGTCATCTTCCTTCCACGGATCGTATCCAAGACTTGGCACATGGTAAAAATTTATTCGGTAGTTTTTGTTTTAGGTTTAAAGCTACACTTATAAGGTCCAACCAGTTTGTGTGCTTCAGTCTTTGACACATTACGCTCGATAAGACTTATATACTCTTTTTGTGGATTGGGCTGAGCACATTTAGGTTCCAATCGTCAGGCATGCTTTCATCCCACCGTATCTTGCGAAGAAGCTGATACATGCACCTTATTAGTTCTTCGCTGCCGTATTTGAATAGCTCTGCCGGTAATGCATCGACCCATGCTGCTTTGTTTGAACCCCATTATAGTGGGACAATTGAACATCTATTTGATCGTCATCGATTGGGAAAAGGGGGTAGCCATCTCGACATGTTGCACTTCCACTGCTGTTCAGCAGGCTGGAGAAGTGTTCCCTCTATAACTTTAATATTGTTCCCTATATAACTTCATTATTTGCGATATCTGGTCCAAACAAAAGCATGCTTATAAGTGTACATGTATTTATTGGTTATTGATCTACCGTGATACCAAGCTATGTTAATAAATATAGCAATATCTCTCCTTTGGGATTAGTCTCTCTAGGTCTTTCAATAAGCCACAATTAATTTCCGAACTCTACATGACTTACTACTTTAGCTGAAATGTTTCTGCTATTCGTATTTGGATATTATGCAAGCAAATAGATTAATTCAACGGCTACGTTGAACACAAGTGTAGCAATTGGTATTATATATACATATATACATACATATTTGGAGATTAATAAAATAATTTTAATATTTTTAATTATATACAACAGTAATTCAGATAATTTTGGCAAAACGGTTTCCCCACACCCTACACCAGTGACATAACATGGTGATTCTGTTAGGTGCGCAAGAGAACAGGAAAAGGAAGAAGGTAAGAAGAGTTGCCCACTATGTTCATTTATTTGCATGGTTCACTTTTCTCAAGTGTCAGGCAGCATGACTCACATAATTTTATCTTCGTTGGCTTTGTGGGAGCGCACTTGAAGCGCTAAAGCAGCTATTGGGACGTCTTCTTGCTGACGTTGAAAGAAGACACGCGCATATCATCGCTTAAGCGCTTTAACATAAAACATTTGACGAAAACAACTGGTGGTCGACTGGTGGTTTCATTTGCTCGCCCATTACTGCACTTTCAAAATTGCGAGCGGAGCAGACCATGCTATCAAGTCCAACAACAAAGCACAGCGTACACATTTCGAGCTCGTTATGCAAGCGCCGACGCCGTCGCCGTCGCCGTCGCTGTCGAGCACAAATGCATTTTATAAACGCTACACACCAAATGTAAATAGAACATTCGAACGGGAGCATTGCATGAGGCGAGACTGCAACTGGTGTTTAATTATAATAAGCAATAAACTGGCGCCCGTGCGAATGTGGACAATACCTTAAGTCTACCAGAATAAGCGAAGCAACGAAACAAGTTAAGCACGGCATTCGAAAGCCTTCAGCGCGGAAAGTGGAAACGGAAGTGCTTTGTGAAGTGTGTTCAGTTTAGAAGAGTAGTGATTGAAAGAAAAAAAATTTGTGCAAATACAGATTTAAGAATATTAAAACGTTCTGCATAAGCGGCCACCAGCATTTGAAATGAAAGCTGTGACTCATTATTGCTTGTACAAATTGCATGCTGAATAAGTGAAGTGTATTATATGCGAGTAGAACTAACTGAATACTGATTGCTGTAACCAAGTTTCCTTGTGCCACAAAAATACTTAGTAAAATGTCTCCACGTCATTATACAATAAAGCGGTTTCTCCAAGAATATATCATATTGACAAGTTTGGGATACGCTTTTTCCCGATCTTTGCCAAATGCAAATAAAAGACCAACTCCACAATTTGAACATCATTTTCAAAGTAATTTGGCAGTGCACCCATTTTATTACGTTCAGCCGAATTCTCAGGCTTATTGGGTGAGTTTCTGAGAATTAACTATTGTGGCATATTAAGATTAATTCAAGAGTTATAGGTATTATTTCATAAATACAATTTCACGTGAAATATGTAGGAATGAGCAGACTGAAGACCTATTATTAAATTTATACTGATATATCTTTACAGCCCCATGAGCCAGTTGGTACTTTTTTTGACAAAAAGCGTGGTATATTGCGGTCATTTCCCGGCGGAGGCGTACCAGTGTTGGTCGATCATGTAGGTGTCCAGAAAATAATATTATTAAATACCACTACATCACTATATTCACTTTGAATTTCCAACAGCACAAGCGTTGTTCTAGCAACTTTGTGGGCATTAAGCCACATCCCAATCAACGGCAATACTACTACGTTTGTAAGCCCGATTGTGTGATATTTGGAAAGTGTCAAAACCTGCAGGTAAATCATGAAATAGTTGCATATGCTTTTGTTTAAACAACAAATACCTTTAATCTAATTTTTAAAAGTCGTTCGATGCTACCAAAGCGCAGTGCATTCCGTATCCCACCCCTGACTACACTCCAGTGTGTGTAAAGCCTGGCCGCTTTCCCATTTCAACAGATTGCTCGATATACTACAGATGTGATGCAGACCTTAAAGCACACATACATTCGTGTCCACGAAATACCATTTTTTCGCCGCACAACGAAAAGTGCATATGCGGCGCTCATTGCAATCCAACAAAAGTTTCACTCCATAGTTCGTATATTCCTCAGGACTGTGAACACAAATTTCCACCATGTCTGCAAAACGGCACTTTTCGCACGCCCACGGATTGTTCTCTCTACTATACATGTGTTAGGCAAGAAGGGTCGCTCTATCTGCAAACTCGCTTTAAGTATGCAAAATAATTAAGGACGGACAAATAGCAGCATATTAAACAATGTTTACGTATTTCTTTCAGATGTCCAGAGCTAGAGTTTTTCGATCCTACAAAGGGTACTTGTCAGCCGCAACATGAAGTTCCCTGCGATTCTATACAACTATCCGAATTGGTATTTCCCAGGCCACCACCACTACCCCACCTTCCCGTAATATATTCTGCACATTATTCTATGGACTCACTGGATGATAGTGATTACCCAACGGAATATTCCCTATCTTGCTCTAAAGAGGGTACATTATATTACTAGTTCAAAGTGTTATTTATAGTTCACATTTATTTTTTTTAGATACAATCAGCGCCAGCGTTAGCTCAAACGAAAGAATGATCTCAGATTCTCCTGTACAAGCTACCACGTCTTCAAAATTTCCTGCTTCATTAACAACTTCACCATCTAAACAAATGGTTGATAAAAGCTCTGAAAATTCTATCAAAATAATTACACACACACCAAGCCCATTTCCAGCTTTTGCCTTTGGCGTAACATCGACAAAACCCGTTTCACAAACTAATTCATCGCCAACACGAAATTCGAATACAATAATCCTCCCATCAACTTCTCCGCCCTTAACAGTTGGCGATACTTCCCAAACTTCTACTAAAACCTTTGCACCTAAAGCTATTCCGACCAAAAATTCAGTGGTTGTAGGTGCTTTCACTTCAACATCTTTAAATCCAGCTATTGTGGGCTCTTCTCCTGGCATAATTTCAGATCAATCCAACTCACTAATAGATTTCGTTCCATTCGTTCCAACAAAACTACAAACCAGATCTTCCACAAGTGCGTTTTCATCAACAGATTCCTCAATACTTCACTCATCACGAACGAAACATTCTACACCACTTTCCACAACTATATCTACGTTACCTAGAGACTTCTCTATAACAAATACCAGGTTAAAATCAACTGCTGAAATAACTACAACTCCTTTAGTACCCAGTTCAATAACTCCGTCGTCGTCAACAAGTTTTTCAAGTTCTACAGCTGAAGATCGCTCTTTACCAACAAAATCTCACACTAGTACCTCTTTAATAAATACACTGCATATGAGTTCACCGGCTGTTCACTCCTCTTCCTTCGAAATAATTACAAACGGGACAGTTCCCATTTCCGCTTCGCAACCGCACACTTCTCTTCCCATAACAACTTTATTTTCACCAGATTCCACAACAACTGAAGTACCAACAACCCATTCAAGAAGTATACAAACCTCTATGCCTGCTGATCCTCCGATTCTACCTCCGGTGACTTCTAGTCTAAAAGAAGAAATAACGGCAATGTCTCCAAATATGGCACCAACTACAAATTTTTCTGTGGCAACTTCATCGTTACTAGGTGATTCTTCTCCATTGAACACTACAGAATCCATTGAAGTGACTAAAATTAAGCCAACTGTTTCTACCTCCACTTCAGGTGTGTATGAACGATGAAAATAACAAAGAAAAGTTACAATTTCTCACTTAAATTATTAGTTATCATCACCCACAAACCCAAGAATACAATAGTAATACGAAACTTTTATAACATTATTACCTTTCAAATAGAACCATTTATTAACATATAAGATACCAGATCATTCTCAATAGTCCTGCGGTAGATTTTTATTTTACTAATTACAAGACTCGTTCTAAATGACTAACAACTATGTACTATATGACCTCCTTTTCAAAGCAATGCTCTATAATTTATATCTATATTGAGATACTCTACAATACGATAAATCATAATTATTTACCACTATGTTCTAGAAATATAGTACCTTCGACAACTACGTCAACTGCCTACGACTTTGCAAAGTCAAAGTTTCCGACGACCTTAAATGATTTTTATACCCTTGCAACGTGTTGGCAAAAATCATAGGACTTGTTCATACATAAGCGTATGCGGACCACAGCCACGCCACTAAAAGAAATCGCACAAAAATATGTTGAACTGTAGTTTAACAAATTTGATTAGCTTAAATCTTTATCAACATTTTTTTATGCAAAATTATTCCGGCACCAGAAGAAATTTTAGGGTCTTTAATCTTTGCAAGTTGCAAGAGTATGAAATGTTCGGATACACCTGAACTAAGCTCTTTTTTACTTACAACATTCCACACTTACTCACTATTCATTACACTTTCTTCAACACATTATATCAAAACTTGACACAAAATCAAATAATTTCAGAAACAACACCTGACCCTATTACAAACACCTTAAACCACAATGAAATTAGAAGTATAAGATCAAGTTTAATGATCCAGCCAGTTAAGTCAAACGAAAGCAATGTCTTTGAACAAATAGTCAATAGTGAATACAGCTCCAATGAATTTCAAAACCCTGGCTTCTACGATGACTATGAATCGGATTTTGAAACCACTGAAGTTTCGACAACAGATAAATGCGTACAAAGTGGGCTGTCGAGCGATAGAAATAAAACGTTAAACGCATCAGAAAAATCAAAAAGGAAAGATACAGAAGGTATAATGAATGATTTACACGATGCTAACTATGTCAGTTATTACGAAGATAATGGAAACTCTTTGGAAGTAATATTTTCAAGCACAGTATCTGCTCTCCATGAAGAATCCATTGCGACGACCCAATCAACAAGATTAATGCTAAATACTACTGTTCGCTCAGCTAAAAGAAATGTGCCGAAACACAATTTTGAATTACATAATCAATCCATGACAACATATCAGCAATTAAATATTGAACCGAATAAACTGGATGTAATTAACGTAGAAAAACCTTTGTTTAAAAATTCATCTGAAAATTTTAGAGATGAATTGGAAACTACAACGGAAAAGATTACAGGCCCCAGAAAAATCCACAACTCCTTGAAAAATACTTCCGTAAAGCCAAACGATAAAGAACTTTCCACATACACTTGCTCAGAAATGCCTACTTTTGAAGATAGTACCGATACAGAATTGACTACTGAAGTTCCTAAAATTAACTCCCAAAGCATAAAAAAATCAACTATTATGATTTCAAGCTTCAATACTGATAATCAATTAGAAGACTCGATGAGCACCATACAACCGTTGGAAGTTGCTAACCAGAGCACCGCTAAAGAGATGGAAAGTTTTACAGAAAGTAATAAAGCTGGTCATATCGCCGCAGTGAAAAGAGATGAAGATTTAGGGGATAGTGAAGATGTAGAGTCACAGATAAGTGTCAGCAAATCACTTATGCTCAAAGAAAGTTCATGGAAGAGCCAAAATACTACAAAGCCGAAAAATTCTAGAAAAAATGCTCAAATAGTTTCAAAACTTAAAGAGAAAATGTTAAACAATAAACAAAACAAGAATATTAAAGAGATTTTTAAAGGTGATGATGACAGAACAACAAATACAAAAACAAAATCTAAAATCAATGAGCTCCAAACTTCGGCTGTAAAAAAAAAATCTATGAAGCTATATAAGCAAGACAAAGAATCAGGGAGGTCGTCAAAGATATCTGCTTTACGAACAGCAATGAAAGCAATTAAAAAAAATATAGAAGCATTAGCAATAACGGAACCAACGACATTGAAGAGACCAAGGCAGGTTAGGGATAAAATTAACAACAAATTCGAATATTCAAATGAATACTCTACTTCAAGTGAAAATCAAATTTTTATGACGGACAGCTCAGTAGCAGCGCATCTGTCTACTTTTACGACGGAAATGAAAATTTTAAAAATTACGGAAGCTCCACCAAAAGCAACAGCTGAGGCTAAAGTAGTATCAGCAGAAAACTTACACAGTAAAAATCACCATATCTCTAAGGATTTAATAGAACCTTCTATGAAATCATCATCCGACTCCACCAACACAGAAGTGAAGCTAACTTTGTGCGATAAAGTTCGATTCAATGACACACAGCAACTGACGAGTGCTAAAAACAGTACAAAGAGCGTAGAAACTATGCCAACGGAATTGTCGCTAGCGAGAGGTAAAGTAATTAAAGAACCATGCGACCTAGGCACACCACTCCCAACTCCTTTGAAAATAAGAACATATTCAAAAGAAATCGTAGAATTAAATCATAGCGACACAAACTCTATTGACACTTACAGTTCCCAGTACCAAGTTAGAGTTCCGAGTACATATGAACCTACTCGTGTTGCCGACATCGAAAATGATAGAAAATTCGCAAACTCTGATCAAATTTCAAAGCTAGTGGATATTTTGTTACCTCCAAGAAAAGATAATCCTGCACAAAATTTGAAAGTAAATCAGAGTTTAAATCCAAAAGAATTTATCAGCAAACACCACAAAAGTTCCGGAAGTGTAATGGAATCCGCTGAACCAGAAACCCCTTTGGGCAGCTTAGAAAAAAGCACTGGTCTTGTAAGAATTTGTGATGCGTTTCAGAATAATATCTCAAATGAAGGGTACAAGCAAAGAATACCTCAATTCTCTAACTCAAATTCTGACGCAAGCAGGTCATTATCGGCCAGATTACCAGTAATAAGAAGCAATGTTACTTGTACGACGCATACGAGTGATTTGCCCTTAAGCTCTTTCAAATTATTCTCAACTAAACGTTCACAATCTACTACAACACAAAATACAATGATAACATCTACAACAGAAGAGACTGTCGAGTACACAACAGTTCGAACAACCCATGTAGACATACAATTCCAAGACAATCTCGTGAATATTAAGTCCAACGATTTGCGTATAACACGAAATGTGCAAAATACAAATACACCACAAGTTACACCTCAAACTTACAAAAGGACATTTACAACGAAAACTCCAGGTTCTAATTCAAATTCTGAACCAGTTACAGAATTTCCAATTCAGGCTACCGATATACCCAAGCTTGAGGTCGTAGTCTTCGGAAACCTGGATTTAACTGTTCTTTATTGCCCCAAAGATTGTAGTAAGCAGCATGAACATAAATATGGTAAGTCTTAATTAATTCTCAATATTTTCAAACCCATATTGATAAAATAACTTACTTTTTTAGACAAAAAGGTTTTTGGTGATCAACATGTGGTCGGTATTCAGTGGGATCCAGCAAAGTCTAAAAAAACGTTGAGTATTCAAACGGTTTAGAAGCCGACGGAAAAAACATTATTGTAAATAAAGCAGTAGAATTAGAAATATTTTTGAGTCCCTTAATTAAAATATAGGTTAGTTGGTAGTTATAGTATAAAGTTAAGAAATATATACATATGTATATAACATATAAATATTATTTATGGCAATTCTAAAATAATTTATAAAATAAAGATATATAAATAAGTAATCCGTATTGAAGGAAGTTTTTCTGCATTATTTTTGTTCAAAAATATACAACGTATAAACTCCCTTGACTGACTTTCTCTGTTATCTTCTCTGATTAAAGGCACCATACACGACACACATGTGTGTTCGATCTGTATGAAATCGTTTCGCCATACACGACATACAAATCCATTTTGCGTTCGTTCTTCATATTTTTCTAATATAGCACTTTTATCTATTTATTTGTATTTCGTTAATAAGTTATTCCTACTTTTATTTTCCTCAATTTTATTTTTATATTTATCAATTTTCGATGGCTCAATTTCCAATTCATGTTTTATAAGATCAATAAATTCCGATACGAAATCTTTATTAAGAGGGAGCCTACTTTAAAAGCATCAAAAAAATCGATTTTTCTTTTTTTTGCTTAAATCTCTTTAAAAATTATCTAAGAATATGTCCCCAAAGTAATAGAAGGGAATTCGAAATATTATCGAAGCTAGAAGGGAAATAGTGACCGAGCGTCTAAAAGATATGTATATGAGCGCTATGAGCGCTTGGGCAAAAAGCCCATAAAATAAAATTTTTTTCGTCAAAAATCACTTTTTTCAACTTTTAAAATTTTTTTTAAATTTTACACTTTCTTTAATTAAAAAATATGAATATCTTTGAATTTTTTGTTTCCGATAGAAATAGCGACCTGCAGCCTGCCGTATTTCCGTGAAAGATGTTCAAATATGTAACTATAAAGCCTTGGAATTTTGCTTGAATACCTTAATTTTTACCCTCCCAAAAAAATCAATTTTTTGAAGTCTCCAAAGCATTCTCATTAACACTTGCCATTGTTTGTTCGAGATCTTCACTGTTCGGCGACACGAGAGAAATGAGATTTTGTGTGCACACAGCGCCATTCACCACACACATGTGTGCACACCGATCGTAAAAAATCAAATATTTTCGCCAACATGGATCGGTATGCGCACAAGACCATACACGAGTAAAACGCAATCGCACACATGGCGATCGAACGCACATGTGTGTCGTGTATGGCACTTTTAGTTAGCAGCTTCATGAAACTGGCTACCTACATATATAAGCTTTAAATATTTGTAAAACGTAATGATATAATAAAAGCAATAAATCACCTGTGTCACCCTGTACGGTGTGACATACAAAAGAAATTGATAAAAAAAATTACTGTCAACATCTATTGCCAAACAATCTGAAAAGTTAGTTTTATATACGGTTGCTTTTCTCACGTTCATCAATTTATTTTTTTTTTTTACTAAACGATTGGAATTACTAACTAATTATAGTGAATATAAAATGATCGTACAAAAGTCTAAACCAATTGTAGTTTGCAAAAGTTATGTACCATAAGTGTTTAACAATTTTTAGACAGTCAATTATGTTGCATTGCTACTAGTGGACGGTTTAATTAACAAATTTAATAAGCGATAATTAAAGTACATGTATTATATATCCAAGTGAACAAGGCCTAAACTTATTTATTGAGTCAACTTATCATTAACAAAAATAAGCTTTGAATTGTGGAAAATGATGGATGAACAGTTAATTGATGAAGTCGCTCAACATGGTGTTATTTTCAATCGTCAAAAATATTACCTTAATGGTAGTAATGGCCCAAGCGGTGCGGGGGGGAAGTATGAAACTAAAGACGAAGCTTGGCAAACAATTGCAATAAAGTTGAGGACAGATGGTAAGAGTATTGCCGTTTTAAAAATTTCATTTAAAATACTAATTTTGTTAATATTCAGTTGAAACATGTAAGAAACGATGGAAGTATTTACGGGAGCGGTATGTTTCACAACGAAAACAGGGGGATCCTCCGGTATATGAGCACCTCTCTAGGCCATATCTCGAAAAAATGAAATTTCTCGATCAGCACATACAGCCTCGAAAATCCTACAGAAATGTGCCAAATTTTCTTACATCACCGCACTCGGTAAACAGTTCCAATTATAGTGAGTTCAACATGGATTCTAAATCAAATGGATCTATGAAAAATATAGGTCACTTCGGAAACCCTGCAGCCTCTCAACATCATTACCACCAATCAGATCCGCAACATACTATGAATGTACTGAATTCGTCAACGGTAGCTTCTTCAGCATCAGAAAACGGAAATGGACATGTCAAAATAGAAGCTGATCAAATGTTTCGTGATTTTGCGGCAGCAGTAGCCTCACAACAGTTGCAACAAATTTCACAAACACAGCTGCATCATCATCAAGCAGCCGCTGTAGCTGCCGCTATGGCCGACTCCTCGCAAAATTATAACGAACATTTTCGTGAAGGAAATCATTTGAACGGAAATGGAGTAGCTCATAATGGTAATAGCAGCGGTATTGGTATTTCGTCATCATCCTCGTCAATGAAATCACCTTTATCCTCTCCATTAGACGGTGTAAACGGCAATCATAGTGGAGGGAGTAAGTAAAATTAAAATTGATTAATGTTTTAAATTAGTTTCACGTTTTGTGAGAGGTGTGTAATATGCGCTTGCATATGGCATGTATATGGCTTTAAACATTTATTCTTCCGGCTTTTACAATTAGTTTTGGTTAAATTTCTTATACTTTCTCTATTTTAAAGATCCCTCCACGAATGGCGCACAACAAGCAGCATCACAGCCTTCCTCCTCTAATCAAATATCGACACACGCTTATAATGATTCCAATAACGATGAGCTGGACTCATCAACAGGTAGCAGTTATCATACAAAAAAGCCGCGTGTACATCTAAATTCCAATGTTGCTGGTATGACTCATAACAACAACCTTTCACAACAACAACACCCCAGTTCACATGATACATCCAATTCGACAAACGCACAATATGTTGAAGATACGGAAGATGATTCAGATGACAATAGTAATAGTATGTTGCAACCACAGGCTATATTAAATGATAACCAGATTAATCACTATGATAGTTCAGCTTCAACTTCCTCTGCAGCGGCAATGCAACGTAATCCGAATTCTTCAAATAATAATCAGCAACAGGGAATGTTTCCGGCGAACGCTGACTTCCTTTTTCAGCTTTATCAGCAATTGCCTCATCAACAGCAAACAGTAACATCGGCTCAGCAGCAGCAGCACCAGCATATTAATAAGTTTCAAACACCACAAAATCCAGTTCCCGCGCGCAGTTCAGAGCACCTACTTGGTGAATTAGTGACAACAGAGCTATTAAAAATGACAAAAGAACGACGTAAACATGTTCAGAAGCGTATACTTGAGATCCTATTTTTTGATGATTGAAATATAATGTACATAATTGTACAACAGTTGTTTGTGCTCATTAGCATCACACTACATTCTGGCAACTCGAAACTGGACTAGCAGAAAGCGTATTCATTCCATATTCCAAATTTAAAATTAGTGATTATTCCAATATATATATATATATATAATATATATTTGCTAGAAATGTGTAAAATTAAATTTTGTTTGTGTACGGAGAGCCCACCTTAAATATCTGTCAGCGTTATTGTTTTAAATTTTATAAAATCTATTTTCTTATTCTAGTCAGTTTGCAAAATTTGATTTAGAATAGTTACCTCTTACCTGCTCGTACCTTTAAACAATTCATTATTTTGTGCAAACACCCTGAAGAAATATTTAACTTGAGATTTAATTACTTAAAATTATGTACATATTTTTATATAACTGGTATATAAACCTTTTACATTCTACTACTGAAAGTAAGTTATAAAATTCATCAATATGTAATAAGACTATCGATCTATTGGTACCGCTTCAAAATATTACAAAAAAATAAAGTAATAAAGGTATATTCCTAAACCGTAAATATTACAGAGAATAAAATTAATTGCCATTATATGTATGTATTATACATTCAAACCTTGCCAAATAACCGTGCAAGCCATCTATCGGTTATATTAGTGGTTAATTGCACTACACCAGCAAAATTATTGTCAGTTTCTTAAGGCCTAATTGCCAATCTGAACGGAACTCTACGTGTGAGCGTTCAACCCTTTCTTACTTGAAGGCCTTATGATTTGCGCGGTGTGTATATGTTGGTTTCTTCGCTAACTCTTCTTGTATTGGTGGAAAGTTTTATGAAAACAATTGCGTATGTTGGCACCATAAATTATAAACAACTTTCAACGGCGGTGCTTTGAATTCGAACGGCGCTGCCAGGTTAGTCAGATCAGATGATTGCGTGTAATATGTTTACTTTGGCGAAAGTCTTAAGTTGTGTTTTGAAAGTGATAACTAGATAAGAAAAGTGGTGTTCAGGATTTGTTCCTCATATGTATTTCTAATTTGGTTGGATATCCCTATTAAACTTGAATAAAAATGTTGTCACGTACACTTAAATGCCTACAACTACAATTCAATGTTAGTACAATTTTAGGATCTAGTGCAAACAAAATTACAAGCAGTGCGAGAAAGATATCCAATCTTCATCGGTGGCAGAAGCCACATCAACAATTGTTGGTAAAATTCCAACGGTATGTAAATTTTACGTAAGCCAATAATTTTCTTACTATTTGACAACGAACTAATTATTTTATATACTAATGTCTCGCATCATTTTCTTGGTTAAAAAGTATGTTTCTTCTAAATGGATAGTGTCATTTGCCACAAAGTTTATAATGCAATTTACCATTTTCCAACAACTGTTTTGCCCTAATATTACTCCACACGAAAGAACTATGAATAGTCTATCAAGACTATGTTACTAATGGGAGCTACTTCTCATTGACCTGTTGGCAGCATGAGGATATGTTGTTTGTGTAAACGAAATCTTAAAAACCTGCTGAAGTTTATGAGTTTATAATATTCCGAGTTATTTCTTCAAGTAGAACTTGGAATAAAATGAACCCATAACACAAATCTCAGATATCACCGGAGAAATTAACTCTCAAAACAGCAAAATAAAAAATGTAAATAAATATTACCAAAAGCGAGCGCAATTGTTTTCAATTTCCTACGATATTCATTGATCAAATACTTACGTGATAAATTTCGTTATAACTACCATACTAGCACAAATGATGCCTCCGTTAAAGAGATAATAACACCAAAAAACATCGCGAATTGTGTGAAGTTGTATAGAGGAACAAATGAAAATAATTAACATAATGGGCTTTTCAGTGGAACGCTTCGGTCATATCACCATTATCAGGAGTGAAATGTGCCGTGAGTGCTACTCTAACAAGCAAAGATTTTTGCCATAAACTACTATGTATATACCTTTCCGAACCGCATTTGCTAGATTGCATATCAAGCAACTATTTCTTATTTAATTTTTTTTTTATTATTTGGTAACAGTATTCATGGTCGGATTTTTAAGTATCATGATTCACCCACACATACGTATATAAGAGCAAAACTAATCACTTGCATGCATATATATTTCTTCGTTTTAAAATGTTTACTTTGTTTCTTTGAGCTAGAAATTAATTCATATGCAAATTTTTACTTACAGCCCGCTTTCAATTCAAACGCATGCGCCTGATACGAAATATGTAAGTGAGTCAGGCGATGGGACTCCTGACTTCATGGCATTATTTCCAGGTAGGAACAAAGAAATTTTTTTTTTCAAATTTCCATATGTACATTGAAGCCTATAGGCACATTTAACATCATCAGTGAAAAGGACCGGAACAGAGGTCACTTATTATTATACATTTTATATTGTAATGCAAACGTTTAGTTTTATATACATGTGTTGCATACAATTTGCATGATAAAACTTATTAAACCCCAGTTCATAAATATAGGAGTCATACATATTCACATCACATTTTGTGTACGTTCAACTGAAATCAAACCGCATGCGAAGCCAGTTAAAAGTGAAAATAGAAGGCTGGGTTGATATTGTTCTCGTAGTTAATGATTGTAAATAAGGGCAGGTTGAGCAGCTTTGTGTTATAGTTGATTGTCTTCGAAATCATTTAACTATAAGAAACTGTTTTGCGAGTCGCTCAGGTATTTTATTCTCCAAATGTTTCCCTTTAAACGTACTTTTTAAATATTGTTCAATATGAAAATATAAATAATAATAATAAGTGAACGATGAAAACGATATCCCTTGATATTTTATTAAAAACAACATTGTAAATATTTTTTTGCAGATATTGTACGTGAACTCACCGAGGAAATAAGGAGCTTAAAAGCAGATGAGGCTGCAAGCTGGAACGAAAAGGTAAAAGTTCTGGAGTTTCATAAACAATTGCTGTATAAACAAATTGTTTAAATTTATTGCAGGCCTTGAAGTACAATGCAATAGGCGGGAAAAAGAGTCGTGCTTTTCTTGCTATTTCAACCTACAAAAATCTAGTCAAACCCGAAGAGATCACGCCAGAAAATCTTCAATTATTACACTATCTGGCATGGTGCATTGAAATGGTTTGTTTTTGTTTTAGAAATTAAAAAAATGCAATTTATATTAAGTAAATTAAATTCAAAAATTTTTTTGGTCATAGTTACAATGTTTCTTTCTCATACTTGATGACATTGTGGACGACAGCATTACACGTCGTAGTCAATTGTGCTGGCACAAAAAGAATGATGTTGGCATTATAGCTGTCAACGATGCTATGATGATTGAAAATGGAATATACGCACTGTTGCGTAAACATTTTCGCCATTTGGATTGTTACGTTGATTTACTAGAACTATTTCATAAAATAACATTTATTACAACCTCGGGACAATCAATGGATAATATTTATGCAAATAAAAAAGTAACCGATTTTAATATAGACAAATACAATGTAATTAGTGATACAAAAACTGGCTACTATTCTTTCTATTTTCCGGTAGCAGTGGCTTTCCATTTGGCAGGGTATGTATGAAGCTTTAATTTTAAATTCAATTCAATATAATTAATTTAAATAATTAAATTTAGTGTAAAGAACAAAGCAGTATTTGAGGAATCAAAAACTATTCTCTTAGAAATGAGTCATTTATTTCAAGTACAAGACGATTTCATCGATTGTTTTGGTGATTCTGATATAAGCGGAAAAGTCGGCACAGATATACAGGACAACAAAGCTTCTTGGTTGGCTGTAATATGTATGCAGAAAGCTAGTCCCGCACAAAGAGAGATAATGGAGGAATGCTATGGACAAAAAAGTGAGTAATCAAGGAGAAAATATGTTAATATTGCTATATATAAAATATAAAATATGTAACACTTTTCTTTACAGATGCTGAAAAAGTCGCGCGTGTTAAAAAACTTTACAAAGAATTGGATCTTATCAACCACTACCATGTGTATGAAGAGAGAAAATACAACGATATTAAAATTAAAATTCAGGAATCGTCCAATGATGTGCCGAAAGATGCATTTTTATCTTTACTAAACAAATTCTATAAACGACAAGTCTAATTGGAGTAATGAAGAAATAAAAGTACCTACAGAAAAACTGAACTTATATAGCTGAGTTATTTACAGAAGTCATGGACGTTATTTTCATCAACTTTTTTATTGTTATATTTTACATTTTAAGTATCTGAAAATAAATTTCTTAAATGCACTTGTTAATAACTAAACCGAAATTCCCTTAAAAGCAAAGAAAGGGGGAGTTGAGGACGCAGTGGTGTTGTTGTAACTTTATCTAATCTCCGTTAGGGTGGTAAATTGTATTCGAGATCTCCCAACAGTAGTCCCAGGAAACGTGCTGTTTCGACGTGGTATCAGATGTGCAGACTCGTTACATGCTGGACATGTATTTGGTATGCCGGGGTCAATAATTCTGGTGGGAACTTCCTCATTCATTGTGCAGAACATCGAGTCCTCTATCTGCTCTGCTAGCTCCATCCCCTTATGATCATTTGAAAGGCAGGATTGCCAAAGATCGTGATACGCGAAGCACACCTATATTCGGTTGTATATGTTGTACAGTATGAAGGCTGGCCTCCACTATTATCTCGCCAGGGCCTGCTCTCTGCTGCAAGGAGTTGCTCTAGTGATGACAAACTTATTCTAAAACTCACCGGTCCAAACGAAATTAGAACACCAAAAAAAAAAAAAAACCTTGGAGGGATAAAATCTGGGTCAATTTCGGTAACGTAAAAGCGTCTGTCGAGAAAATGTTCCTTGTTTCCCCCCGCGCATTGCTCATAATACTGCATATAGCTACTAACTCCACCACATAAGTAGTTCACCGGATGTATTCTTTTTACAATTAATCACCACAATCAAAACAACAATGTTTAGGTTTAAAAAACCTTGCTATTAGGAATGATTGGAATTTAATTCCATATAATTTGATACTGCAAGTGTTTGTGAGTGAATACAATATGTTTAGAAAGATAATTTGAACTAAATGATTTTATTAAAGGTCATCGTGTACTTAGAAGTAAATACTACTATAAATACGAGAAGCATTGATACTTCACGTTTATATTTAATACTTTTGTAATCTGTAGTATTTACTTTGTCAGTAGCGCTAGGCACATGTTTTGAATTCAATATACAAGTTTTTGAAATATCAAATCTAAAATTATTAACTGAAAATTATATAAGTGGCAGTGAAGGTGAATAATAGTAATAATAATAAGAAGAAAAGTTTAAATAATTTTCTCTTTTCTCTGTTTTAAAATCCAAAAAATTCAGTGATTTATTTGCATTTTCGGAAGAAGTGCCTCCATTAAATGTATGTCTACATACCAAGACAATTACATAATTAGAAAATTAGGTGTATGAGGAAGTATTGACCCGATGATCGCATTTTGAGTCTCTGAATTTCAGTTTGATGTGTCACACATTGACCGATATTTTCGGAAGAAGGTCAACTAGAGGTCCACATATTCGATATGTCGGTCGGTAACATTGCCATGGCATGTAGACCGATTTCGCCCATTTTCATACTGTGACATAAAAATGTTATGTACCGACTTTGATTGAAATCAGTCCAGCAATTTTCACCACGGCTCCTTTATATCCCTCTCTTACCATTTCGGAGGAAAATTTTAATGTCTCTGACGTATTTTGCTACTGATTTATTGCACTTTTAGTATATTTAATACCGTCATATGAATAGATCCACTCCGCCCGTCATTAATTTTTACAGAGTAGATAGGGGTTTTAGCACGAATCCTTTAGGAGATAGATACATTAAATCTCTTAGAGGGCGAGAGCACGCGCAGAATTATTTTTAAACAAAACTTTAAAAATTTAGAAAAATGTATTGTCTTCTTCGAAAATGGCGGCAAATACAACCAGCTTTTGTAAACGCAGTTACTGTGGAGAGTGATATTAGCAACAATTACAGCAAAGCGTACTGTTTTCCATTCACCTCACATCGCTATACATCAAATCACTACGGAACTAAAGTTAGTAAACCATCATCTACTCGGGAGGCGCCGCTAAACTACATCGGAAATAAAATAAGGTGAGTGAAAAAGGTCAGTACCTTCAACGCATGGAACATCTCTGTGTACAATTTTCAATATGAAATAATTGCATATTATAATCGAAATCCATATATACTATACATATAATATTATACTCTCACAACATGTTGCGGCAGCAAATGGTCACCTAACTGTTGTTTGTAACACTTAAAACTCATCGAGATAGATATATAGGTAATTGTATATACATACATATATGTATAATCAGGATGACGAGACAAGGGGAAATCCAGGTGACGTGCTGTACGTCCGTCTGGCCAAAATGTTAAAATTGAGCAACAGTATCCCCTGGATAATTGGACTTCAAAAATTGTACAATATTTGGTTCAATTACCTTTAATTAGACCACCTAATCAATTAAACGGATAAATTTACACGTATTTCGTCTGCATATTTTTCACCGATGAGGTGATTTAAATAAGAATACTATATATGGATGAAACTTTCTTACTTATACATTGTATTGTATTATATTTCTCAGCCGTTCACCAGCATTGGAACAAAATTTTAGGTTAATTTCTAGACGTTTGATGTCAAAAGATGAAATACGAGATTTCGGTGCCGTATTGCCAGGTAAAACTAAAGTTACGATTTCCAAATTGCTCGTACTAAACCGAGTCTGATTGGGACTTTCAATATGTGGTCGCTAATATCTTCGGTGCTTTTCAATTCAAAGCTTTGAGAAAGCGATGCCCTTACAAAACAAAGTTTTAAGAATTTTCTACTGCTATTCAGTGGCACAGACTATTAACACATAGTTTTTTTTTTAAGATGTTGTGCGTGATCTTGGCTCTATAGCTGAACAATACAACAGCAAAGAAGCGGGGCAATGGTTCAAGAAGGTATGTGCTTTTGTTTAATCAATCATGATTTCAAATACATATTTTTCATTTTACAGTGTCTTGAGTATAATTTACCACTTACAAATTACAAAAATGGCCTAATCCCCGTTTTGACATACAAAACTGTAGATAAAGGCGAGCAAATAAATGCGGAACATTTAAGACTGGCACATATGCTTGGCTGGTGTTTTGAAATGGTAATGTGTAAAAATATGATAATATAGCGATGCGTTGTATTTCTATGTCCAATAGATGCTGTGGTGCATACTCATGACCGATGATATGATGGACAAAAGCACAATACGTCGTGGTCAGTTGTGTTGGTATAAGTTTAAGGAGGTCGGTCTCTCTGCCATAAATGATGTAATCCTGATAGAGAATGGACTTTATGAGCTTCTCAACAAACATTTCCGCCACTTAGATTGCTATGTTGATCTTCTCGAATTGTTTCATCAAAACACTTTTAAATGTTTATGTGGGCAATCATTAGATTTGCTTCTCACTAAAAGGAATGTGACTACCTTCAATATGGAGACGTATGATTCGCTAGTGTTGAATAAGACTTCCTGTCATTTTTTTTATTTGCCCGTTTTTGCAGGGCTTCATTTGGCAGGGTAAGTATCATGTCTATGTTACCATAGGTGTGTTCACCTAACAGTTATTTCTAACATCTAAAACTATAAGTATACATACATACATATATTATGTATATTCGTATGTATACATTTTTATATATTCATAAAAAGATTTTAGTGACGAAAAGGTCAGAATATTAGAATCGTTAAATTATCATGAAATAGAATTTTATATATCAAAATGTTCAGAATGATGTTTTGAAACACAAGTCAACGTACCTTTTACTTCATACCATATACTACATATCGATCAATATGTAAGATAAGTTAGCAAAATTAAGTGAACTTAGTACATTTAAAGTTGATTTTGGCAATTTTCCAAAGTATAAAATGATAAGTTGAGCCCTTCTTTCTGGCAATTGTGAGAGTGTTTGTATTTGGCTACGACCGATCTTAATTTTTTGTTTAAAATGTAATTTTCTGTATTATTTGCAGAGTTAAAGATAAGCACGTTTTCGATGAATCCCTGAGCATTTTATTTGACTTAGGCCATTATTCGCAAGTTCAGAATGATTTTCATGACTGTTTCGGTGAATATGAATTCACTGGCAAAATCGGCACAGATATTGAAACTAACAAATGCTCCTGGTTGGCGGTGAAATGTATGGAACTGGCAAACCCACAACAAAAGTCTATTATGGCAGACTGTTATGGACACAATGGTTAATTGGTGGTATCACTATATATGGATAAGAAAATTTTCAAATTTTTGGTATTTTTAGATCCTCAGAAGATAGCGCGCGTCAAGCAAGTTTACGAAGAATTGGATATGCTCAATATTTACGCCAAATATGAGGAAGAGACATGCAATCGTATTCTTATGAATATCCAAAAAACATCAGATGCAGGGCCGCGAGAGATTTTGATAGAAATTCTTTGTCAAATTTATGACAAAGAAATTAAGTAAAGGCGGGAACCACAAAAGAACAAATAAGCAAAGATATTAGCAACTTGGGAATTAATTTACGGTTTTTTGATATGAATAGCTTAAAATTAAGTTTGACCATTTTGAGCGAGCTAAACAAATCCTAGGTTTCAATTTCAATTATTTTTCGGAAACCAGGTGAACTCTCTCAAAACTTTGTCCTGTTTCCTAATATTTATTTAAAGCGCTTCTAGATAATGATCGATGAAGTCAAAAAGGTATGGAAACCAAAAAATTTCCGATTACGACCCTCTGATAATATAATTTTATTTAATTTTTATATATATTTTGAAGGACTAAATCATCTGCTGTTGCCTTCAATCCGAACTTTATACTAAAGATATGTATGAGTATGTATGTGTTCATGAATGTAATTCTGAATTAGATCGTTACTATCCTCTAAATGAGTAGAAACTGAAAAGGCTTAGCGCTAATGTTATCAGAGGTTCATGTAATTATAAGTAAAGTTCAATTTGAAAGTACTTGAAAGTTTCTACTAAATGTATGTCAATGCAATCCGAATGCAAGAGTCGGTTAAGCTAGATCGTTTTTGCTTTAAAATAAGTAAACAGATGCATTCCGTTTTAGGTGGGCTTTACACGCTCATCGCATCAGCATCTGATTCCGGTCGAAATATAAAATTACTTTGCACAAAGCCGTTTAAGAAACCGCATCAAATCATCTCATAAAAGTAATTTATTTTATTTGATGTGGCTAACATTTTAAATTTTTAATTTACAAAAATTTTATTTGATAAAAAGATGCATACAAAACATTAAGTGGTTTTTACTATTTATTAAACTTATGCTTTAAGAATATAAAAAGGGAAAATTATTCAAGATAATTTCAATAATTCTAAAATATAAATATAAATAAAGCTTGAAGTATTACATTAATTAATTGCATGGTTGAGGTTACATTAGTTATATTTTTGTGTAATCCTCTACTATTCTGAATTGTGTCAAATTTAATTAAACTCTCAGAAATGTTTTCTATAATGCGTAAATTTTTGCCGATACGTACGAGTACAACTGCTGGCATAGTTGGAAAATGCCGTAATAATATCGAAAAAAACGAAATCCGATTTCCGTTTCGTCTATTCTCACAATACCGTTGCATGTTCGCAGTTGGTGCTGGTAGTACTCCTATTCAGCCCTTAGGATTTAATTTAGAGGAATCCCAGCAATTCGTGATCTTAAAACGGTAAGTGAAAATACCAATAAAAACAAAACCTTGACTTTAGCTCACAAGCAAGTAGGTCTATGACTTGATTTTGATCGGTTTGTTGCTTTAGTAGTTCGATATTATGACTTTGTGAAGATACTTTGTCAAATAAAAAAGAACTTGAGTTTAATCGGTCAGTTGGTATGACAGTTCGATATCAGCGCTTCCCACATGAGAAGCTTCATGGTTAGTATAGGACGGGTGCAACTCAGGTTTTTGCTAGTTTGCGTGTATTCAGACAGATAGACGGACAATGTTAAATCGGTTCAGCTTCAAAAGTTGGTCATTTATAAATATACCTATTGGGTCTCCGACGTTTCCTATTGGGTGTTACAAACTTAATACACCCTATTCAGGGCATAAAATATATGGCGACCCTTATCTAACTAGTACATTACATATTAAATAAAAATTGAAATAATTCAAATTAGAATTATCGACTAATTATAAGAACTTCCTTCAAATTATGTATCATAGATATGGATCATGGAAATCATCAATTCTCTTGAATCAAAAATTATTTGATACCGACCATGAAGATGCATTTCTGATCTCTACGCCACTGGCCATACAAGGAAGATATAATTTGGTAACGAATTTGTTGTCCAGAAGACTCCCGAATATAGCACATTTGTTTATATTATTGATATTCATTTGTATTTATATTCAGTGAAGCGTCATATTCGCGCCCAGCTATAAAAAGGTTCAGCAGGAAGCAAAGCGTGTACATATATATTTAAAACAAGAAAAAACGTTAACTTCCGTTGCCCTTCAAAGGTGCATTTCTGTTAGTAACTATGTGTACAGTTTGTATGTCAAAAAGTCTTGTGGTATTTTTGCGCTATTTTTATTGAATTTTGAATTGTCCATAAAATTTTTTTTGATGACTCATGCCCAGCTCTTGGCCGATGCTACGGCTGCTACTATGCCGATCTCTTTCGACCAATTCAGCGATTTTATCGTAATTTTCGGCGACAGGCCTTCCGGAGCGTGGCGGATCTTCGACCACCTCTACACTAGAACGAAAACGTTGAAACCATCATTGTGCGGTGGAAATGGAAACTGTATCGGGTCCATAAACTGCACAAATTTTATTGGCGGCTTGAGATGCATTTTTGCCTTTATGGTAGAAGTACTGTAAAATATGCCGTATTTTCTCTTTATTTTGCGCGTTATATGAGCTTTCCAAAAAGGTATAGCATGACCCGATGCGACGAATAAAACTAGAACTATGCGCTCTCAGCGCCAACTAGCGAAAATACCGCCAGACTTTTTTGACAACCTAATATACCAAATTTTGTGAATATATCTTGTCAAATGTGAAATGTGAAATATCCATACCAGCATTTGATTCCGATCGTTCATTTTGTATGGCAGCTATATTTTATAGTGGTTCGATATCGACCATTCCGACAAATGAGCAGCTTCTTGAAGAGAAAATGATGTTTGCAAAACTTCAAAACGATATCTTGAAAACTGAGGGACTAGTTCGTATATATACAGACAGACAGACGGACATGGCTAAATCGACTCAGCTCGACATACTGATCATTTATATATATACTTTATAGGGTATCCGACGCTTCTTTCTGGGTGTTACAAACTTTGTCACAAACTTAATATGCCCTGTTCATTGTATAAATATTTAGTTGATTGATTTTTGAGCGGCTTTGGCGTGGTTTCGAGCAAGAACACGTTTCGTTCCCTAAATATCCACCAAAATCATTCGATCGGGATTTAACTGACGATTTTCAAGCACCATATCCTTCACTTTTTTTAATATTTTCACCAGTTTAAGAGACAGGCCGCCAGAATGAATGGAAGAAGTAGAGGACTATTTTAATTTATTAAGAATTTTTGCCAACTTCTAAATGCCAATAATTAAATCCAACTCGACCAAATTGGTTAGAAATTAAAAGGACCAATCAAAAGGACAATACTTGCCCCGCTGTTATTATAATACTATATACATATTTCTGTATATATACACAATACATATTTTTAATTCATTTATAATAATTCTTCCCTTCAGGGCATCATCATCATTGGAGAATCACATTGTAGCAAAGTCAAATCATTGTTCAACACAACATGAGATCCGTGAATTTATGACAGTTTATCCAGGTATATCCATAATTGAAATATTTGTAATTAAAATATTATAGGATTGGTTAAGTGAAAATTTATTGAAAATAAATCATAAGAAACTAAAAGTCAACCAGAAGGGCGTAAAACTACTATATTAAGGAATCGAGGATTAGACAGGGTCTACATATACTTATTGCTTTTCAAATTAAAATTAAGATTTTATCTATTTAAACAGTTATATTGGGACTAGAGGAAAGTCTAAACAAACGGCATTAAACTAAATTAAACTCTAGAGCAAACATGATGCACCACATTTTTTTAAATAAAACAAAAGGAGAATATGACCTATATGAGGGCCGGGATATTTCGTGCACAGTTTTTACCCGTTTCTACTTAATTTACCTAAGATATACTTTTGACCAATATATGTATCTGGAATAAAGACAACCGAAAATTTGAAAATCCTTATATGAAATATAAAAGAATATTTAACCGATTTTATTCATTTGCAGCATGCAGAAAAATTATTGAGAAAGGAAAAGGGGATGCCAGAATTTCAATAAGATATCTCGCAGATTGTATATATGCGATACAGTCAGCCGGAAGATCGAAAATCTTTATGTTATATTAGGTGTATGGGCCTAGTAGAAGCACCTACATTTACACAAGGGAATACTGTTATCAGAAAAAGATGCTCTCTGAATTTAAATAATTTATCTCATGCATTGACTGATATTTCCGAGCTGAGTGCTTAGAAAGTTATGGTCTGATTTCGATCTTTTCAGATACTATTATTTTAAAGTTTTATTTCTCAATTTTTTTGCCGATTTCACCTATCCCCAATACTAACCTCCACAGATTGGTTAGGAATATATGTATAACCCTATATCTAAGTTGTTTAGTTTTAGATATTACAAACAAATCTTATACAAACTAATCAATTACCAAACCAGTATTTCCTTTTTTTTTTAGACATTGTTAATGACCTTATTGACACATTGGAAAGATACCAATGCAACGATTTGGCGGAAAGCTTCAGAAAGGCAAGGGAAATAAAAAAATCAAGCAATGAATGAATCAACTCAGTTAATGACAGTTATAATTTACTTTATTTTTCATAGACTCTGGAGTACAATTTACGACTTTCAAACGGGAAGCATGGTATAATCCCCGTATTGACATATAGGAGTATAGTACAAGAACCGGACCTCACATCAGAAAAAATTAAATTAGCACAAATACTTGGCTGGTGTATTGAAATAGTATGTATACTGCAAGATCCAATCGAAAACTCCTTTTTCAAACTAAATATTCACGAAAGATACATTTTATTTCATTTTGATAATTCCCGGTTTTGGTCAGTACATATCATGGTTGTATGTGCTATAAAAATCCGATCGGTATCTAGTTTGGTCTTCTCCGATCCTTTTTAAAAATTTTCAAAGTTCTGTCTTCAATCAAAGGAAAAACACAAATTTTTAATTACTTTAAAAGACTGTAATTCTAAGGAAAGAATTTCTGGGCGTTCATCCCTCTGCCCTAGCAAACTATAACTCGAATAAGCATTATATATAGATATATCGATAAAACTTAGTGGGTGAAAACGGACGAAATCGAATAATAACCAAATTAACAGTTATGTTCGAGACTGGTGAAAGTGCGCCACGCCATGTAAATGACAGTAATATTAGGTTGTCAAATATTTCCCTTCCGCCATTTTGTCTTTTGAATTTCGCTGCTATGTACAAAGCGCTACAGAGCTCGTATCTGACAATACTATACATCGTTGAATGGTCTTGACATAACCTACAAAACGAAACCTACAAAACGACGCATGATTAGTTTGGATATTGCGTTCAATATTTATAGACGTGTAAACATGGAGTTCGCTAACGCTGAAATTCGCGCTATTTTAAGGTTTTCCTTCGCTAAAGGCAAATCCGCTAGAGAAGCGTTTCGTGGAATTAATGGTGTGTTATGGGATGGCACTCTATCACTTCGCACTGCGGAGGAATGGTATCGACGATTTAGAGAGGGTGAAAACGACACAATGGATAAGCTGGCCGACGGAAGACTTGTGACGACCAATACCGATTAAATCATAGAAAGCATCGAGTTAGACCGGCATGTGGCACCTCGTGACATCGCCCAAAAGATGGGAGTTAGCCACCAAACCATTTTAAATCATCTACAGAATGCTGAATACAAACAAAAGTTTGATGTTTGGGTGCCGCATGATTTGACGCAGAAAACCCTTCTGGACCGAATCAACGCCTGCGATATGCTGCTGAAACGGAACGAACTCGACCCATTTTTGAAGCGGATGGTGACTGGCGACCAAAAATGGATCACATACGACAATATCAAGCTAAAACGGTCGTGGTCGAAGGTCGGTGAATCGTCTCAAACAATGGCCAAGCCGTGATTGACGGCCAGGAAGGTTTTGCTGTGTGTTTGGTGGGATTGGAAGGAATCATCTCCCATATGGCCATTTCTTGAGCATGTTTTATCTTAATGCCTAAAAAGATGAAATCGCTCCAGACCTAACTCTCACTCCTAACCTCAAAAATTATCAATTTACTTTCTTACTTATGAGGCACGAGTAATACCATTACTTTTATAATCGTTCTTTTTTAACTTTATTTATTTCATGGATACAAGTCAATCCGGCCGATATTAAGTATTTGCCAACAACATTAAACCTACTCCATTACTTATCAGTCAAAATGTTTTGTTTATTTTAAAGAGAATCACTGGCAATTTAACTGTAAATACAGGGGGAGCATTATTATGCCATATAGCCACATTTAATACAATCGTAAAAATTTCACTCGTATGTTTTTATGTGTTCTGCAGTCCCATGTTTTAGCCTTCATTACCGATGATGTAGTGGACAACAGCACCACGCGTCGTGGGAAAGTGTGTTGGTACAAATTGGATGGAGTGGGTTTGAATGTCATACACGATTCTATATTGCTTGAGAATGCCATCTTCGTACTTCTCAGAAAACATTTCAGTCATCTAGATTGTTATGTTGATTTGTTCGAGCTATTTTATGAATGCATTTTCAAATGTATTTGCGGCCAATCAACGGATGTGATTGTTAGTACAAGGCATGTGAACTCGTTCGATATGGACACGTTGAATTCGATTGTGAGGAATAAAGCTGCCAGTAACTTTTTTTATTTACCAGTAGCGGCTGGTTTGTTTTTGGCGGGGTGAGCAGAGAGCCGACAAAATAAATAATTTTATATCACCGTATTATGTATTTCCAGCGTCAAGGACCAAAAGATATTTGAAGAATGTCAAAAAATTACATTTGAGTTAGGATATTACGCTCAAGTTCAAAATGATTTTCTTGATTCATTTGGAAATCCGGATTTCACTGGTAAAATCGGCACAGATATAGAATGTAACAAGTGTTCTTGGCTGGCGGTAAAGTGCATGGAATTAGTCGATTCAGAACAAAGGGCTATTATGGAGGAGTGCTACGGCCAAAAAGGTAAGTTTTGGTAAGATTAGTAAGAACATGCTACATTTTTCACCACTTTTTTCATAATGTAGTTCATGTTTTAATTAATATTATATTTTAAACATTTCAGATCCGGAAAAAATTAATAGTGTTCGAAAGCTCTACGAGGAGGTTGGACTGCCCACCTTATGTGCCCAGTTCGAAGTAAAAATATGCAATAGAATCAAAATGCAAATTGATCAAACACCGGTTCAGATGTTACGTGAAGTGTTTTTAGAATGTCTTAATTATGTCTCCAATAGAGGAATTAAGTGATTTAAATCAAATTTAACACTCCAAAACTATTCAATTACCAAAAAATGGATATATTCGTAAAAAATGCATCAATTTATTAAAAATTGTCAATTATATTTTGCTTAAAAACACTGTATTAAACTTAAAGGGTAAAATCGTACTTTTGAAATTTTTTACGGAAATTTTTTACCATTTCAATTTCTTCATCTTTGTTTAATTTGCAATCTTTCCAATCTACTTYTTCCTCACAATTGAGTAAGTTTTCCGAGCAAAACACGTCACTGAAATTAGTAAAGCCTAAATTCGTACATTAAGCGATAATAAACCTCAAAACAGGAAAATACCGTGCAAAATGAAGTGGAAAATGTTTCATTTGACGAGTAATCAACGTGCTTTTATCCGGCAATTCCGCTACAAAATAGGGTCCTTGTTGCGGAAGCATTTGCGATGATGTAAGGGCCGGTAGAGTTTCAAGTTGTAAATTGAATTCCTCAGCTTTGTCCTAAAACAAAAAAAAAAAAACAAAAAAATCTTTTAATATCTTTAATAGTTAATTTAAGTATATTTACTTCGAACGCATGTTTAATCTTCCACGCATAACCTTCATCAATACCTAACGCATTGACTTGTAAATGCGACGACTTGTAGTGACGTTCAGTAAAACAAACCACTTGTCCATACGATTGAAAGAAGTCACGTAGCGTATTTTTGAATTTTGACAATTCCTTCCAATCATCATCAGTTAGTAGCGATGCTGAAGAAATGTGAGTTATGGACATAATAAGAACATGGAATTCGTTGATTGGTCCTTTAGCTAAAGCTAAATAAAAATTATCCCCAATTGAAATAACTAAATGTTTTTCTACATCGGATGACGATAAACAGAACCAACATTTTTCTAAATAAAAATTATATTTTATATTAATTGCAACAGATGAAAGCGACTACAATTGGCTTAATTTACCTTGATCTATTTTCATAATTCGTGCGCGTTTCTCATGACGTTGGCCACTACCATCAGACCGCTTCCGATTATCATCTCCGCCCATATTCATGTCATAGAAATATTGTTTACATTCTGATTGCTGTAATATAAAATATATGTATTGCAACTAATTGAGTTCATTTTCCAATATGTTTATAGTTTACGTAGGTGTCATTACCCTGTCATCTCCTCTGAAAAGGGGGAAATTCATACCAACGAACGGACATTTAGTTTCATTTGTCGTTTTTTGTATCAACTCCAAAACACGCATTTTCTCCACTGGCGTTAAGCTTAGGGCATAAATATATTTTTCCTTAGCAACATTGGCCACCTCCGCCAAAGAGATAAAACGAGTGCAAAGTTCTAATTGAGTTAGCTGGTCGGATGGTATTCTAAAATAGAGAATATTTAAAATGTGTGCACTTACATCAAAGTTAGAATTATACCTAAAAGGTGATGGCTCGTAATACTTGCTGTTGAGTCCACAAAAATGGTAGCGAGGTTTGATTTCTTTACATAAAAATGAGATCATCTTCGAAGCATTTTTCTGGAAAGTTAATTGTCAAAAGAAGAGTAGCATGCTAACCAGTTAAACTCGTGGTAACATTATATTTGTCTGATTGCATTGATATAGTTTACAAAATTACAAACTATAATTAAATGTTTGTTTATATTTGTATGAACGTTTCAACTATACTTACATGATCTTCATGTATTCCATATGGCCATTGAGAGGTGAGCAAAATGTCGACACCTTTATAATCGCAGGCAGACGATTTACTTACAACACATGAATTACAAATAGATAATATGTCATCTTTATCAAAGAAAATATGTTTTTCATCTTCAATAGGATTGTGGCCATCAACCTTCTCCAGCCCACTTAAGTAAGCTACTTTAACACCCGAGGTAAGAGTATACAATCCTCGTTTACCTGCATAAGTACACAATTAAGCTTTTCCTTGCAATAACGTGCATTGATAAGATTTGGAAATATTCTATAATTTTACAACTAAATCAAGGATACTTACCCAAGTAAGTCAAATTAACACATATTTCACCATTTTCTATGTCATTGTAAAAATGTACTGTTTCTTTTGAGCAGGGCCCAAGAATATACATAGGTACGTGCACTGTAAATAAGCTATGTTGTAATTATAAATCTTATTGATTTATTAAATGTTACCCGATTTATTTCCATTTTTGTAAGCAATCAGTTCTTCATTTTGCTCTACTGTACCAAAAAACTCACCAACACAAAATATGATTTCGAAAGGACCGGCTTTTTTGTTTATATTTTCCACGCGTTGGAAAAGCTGCCGAAATCGGCCACGTACATCCCCAACTATAAGTCTATTAGAAAAGTTTTGAATTTACTCCTTGATAATTTAAAATTCACTTACATTTTAATTTTTGAATCCATTTTGTTACAAATATAAACATAAAAGCCTTTTGTTTTGTTTTGACAGCTAAACAGCTGATAATTCAATAGGGATGCCAACTCCAACACAAGACGAAAACTTGTATGATTCATACCACCATACAACCTAATGCATAAAATTACACACACAAAAATACAACATTAGGTGCCTAATACAAATCGCATATATATTTTTTCTACAATATTTCACAATAGTCAAAGTTAATATTCAATAAATTCAATAATTGTTTGCTGAATTTGGTGTTGAAATTATACTTTGCAAATCAACTATCGATTAAATCAACGAAATTTCAATGAGTTTTTAGGATCGAATTGACGAAACTAATCGAAACAATGCATTAGGTTTCATGCTAATTGTTTCAATGGATTGGAGTTTCTGTAGACGTAATTTATTGGGTTTTTGCCATTTAAAAACCTTTTGAGAAAAGGAAACTGTGATGTGCCGCATCACAAAAATATTAACGCACAATATCCCACGCAGTCATAGATATAACATTTTCTTAAATCTGTAAAAACATAAAATAATCTATATAGCAACTAAATAAAAATTAAAATATACAATGATCGCTTACACTTATAATCTGTACTAATATTCTGAAAAATTTAATTTTAGATCTTTTACACCAACATCAAGAATTCTTCTTTCAAAAAATTCGTATCAGATGCCAATGAGGTGGTTGCGCCAGGTATCGTAAACAGCAACACAATGTTTGGAATGAGTCTATACATGATAAAAGTCTATAAATTTTAAAAAGTTTAATATAAATATTTTTAATTACCGCAAGTCATATAAAGTCTT
Source organism: Bactrocera latifrons (assembly GCF_001853355.1). Taxonomy (NCBI): domain Eukaryota; kingdom Metazoa; phylum Arthropoda; class Insecta; order Diptera; family Tephritidae; genus Bactrocera; species Bactrocera latifrons. The sequence continues at coordinate 268,556 of NW_017537123.1, forward strand.
TTCCATATCTTCATCAGTGAATTTAACACCATTTGCTGTAACTAAATTAAAATCCAAATTTTCGTCGATAAGACACGATTGCACAAATTCATATATATCTCTAATTTTTTCGTAAACATTAAAGGTGCCCTACAAATATAAAGGATATTAGTACAATTGTTTATTTATATGCGCTGTCGCTCGGTCACCTGAATATAAATACCATTTGGGAATTTAACTCTTATCAATGCGAAACGATATAAACGCAAATTACGTTGTTCTTCCCGTTCTCGCATTGCCTTTGTTCGTAATACTTGCGAGTTTTCAATAGCTTCACTGCGTAACTGTTGTTCACGTTTGATTTCCGCTGGAGAGATTCGATAGAAATCATCAGGCAGCTCTGCACTTCGAGCCTGAGAAGGCATTAGAACTCTAATGTTTCTGTCTAAATCAAGTTGTATAGTTTCAGCATTCTTCAAAGCATCTAGCAAGATTGGCAAATCATAATCATTTTCAACGTTTTCTTTAGACCAAAGGAGAAATGGTTCACCATCGATATCAATCTCACGGAAACCAGCTGCAAGCAGAAAATCCAAAGCTCCCTCTACATAACGAACTTTCTCATTAAAAATTCTAAAAATTAATTTGGAAATGAAAATGTGGAATGAGTAGATTCATGACAATTAACAAGCAAAACATACTTATTGGACATTCTAATTTTATAGTATTTCTCTTCCTCGGGATGGTTATATATGTTCTCAAGATATTTTGAAAGTGTTTGTATGCAATCATCAGCCTAGATATAACGGGTTAGACAAATTCAAACCAAAAATTTGTATGTCCAAACCTTTTCACGTGTGTTACAGTTACATATTATCAAACACGCAGTCAATGCTCGTTCCGAATCCAATTGTTGATATAGAAACTCTTTTATTTTAATTTTCCAATCTTTCCTGGATAAAATTTCCTCACTTATTAACGGGCATCGAAAAAATACTCCCTCGCAGGCCATATTCCTTTTTGTCGTTGTGCTTGACGGCCCCGATGATACGCTCAGCTCTTCTGTCCGTAGTTTTTGTTCTGCTTCCAACTCCCGTTTCGCTTGAGCTTTGATAGCTGCCAGAGAGGTATTGAAATCTTTCGTCTCTCTCTTCTCTATACGAGCTAGTGCTGCTAATGCTGCTTGACGTGCCTCCGAACTCATTTCTTGTCGTTTGGGTGGCACATAGACATTTCCGGATTTAGAGTTTGAACTGTTCGGTGGCGATGGTGCAGCGTTTAAGGTTCGGCCTTGTCCCATTCCGCCACCTAGTTTTAACTGCAATAGAACAGAAATTAGGGGGCAGATTCCATAAGATTGATAAGATACAATTTATTTTTCAATTGTAAACTAAAAGCGATTAATATATTTATAAACCTTAAAAGCGGCTTCCTCCTTTTTCCTGGAGAAAAACTTTTTGATTTTCGACATTTTCGCTACTTTCAACCAAGTAGATCCTTTATATTCTAGGTGAATGCTCCTTAGGCAATTTTAATTTGGCGACGGATAACTTGAGCTCCTCAATTTCCTTGAGAGTGCCTGGGACAATTATAAATATGGGTTTTAACTATTCAATTATAAACAGTTATATATTTTTTTACTTACTGGGCCGAACAAATTTTTCAGTTATTACTTTTCCGTAAACACGCCACGAATACGCGATGAGTCCTGCAGTACCTAGTAACAAAACCAGCAGCACTTTTAGCAGAGTTAGCTGTAGCGCTGAGAACTCAATAGGACTACGCCAATCGCTAGTTGTTTCAGAGAATTCTTGCTGTATTGAAACTACTGTCTGCACCGCCACGCCCACAATTAGTTCTAACTTTAATGCGAAGGCTTGTAGCGATTGATTTAGCGACTGCTGGAAAGCATCGACATTCATTTGGTGTATCGCTTTCCAAATATTCTCTGTAAACTTTATAGATACGACAACCACACTACTAATAATGGATATGGAATTAATTGGAATTAACTTTTGAAATTCACAAGGAATTAACCTTAAAGCAATATTATCTTTGCTGAAAAATTGTGAAAAATACTAATTCAATGAATTGTCATAATTTTTTCGCAGCTGTTTTCTGATTTAGGACAGTGCTGCCGTAGTATAAATTTTTATCACACTTTTCAATAATTTACTTCGTCGTTCGAAATCTCAATATAACCGCTGTGAAAGGAAGCAAGAAAAAAATATTAAAAACAGAAAAATAATGTAAACAATCTTATCAAAATTCAAATGGTCGAACATACTGAAAACGAGGCATAAACCAAGAAATTTTCTTCTATTTTGGAATACATCACACCATGGCATCCCTTACGGGGCATCTCGACAGGATAACATCTATGCCTTACTAACTGTATTACCGTGCCTATTGCCTGTGGGAACTCCACGTTGCTTATTGCTTACAATATATAGAATACTAATCAGTTTGCCTTTTGCGATGCATCACACACTCATCATTGGGTTCGTTTGCAATTGTGTTATGATAACACTTTTCAAGAGATACATTTCAAGGGATTTGAACACTGTCTCCACAGGCAATAATTATTATCTTGACAATCTCTTCGAAGCAATATCTCAGTTGAAAACTGCATATTGTTCGTGGAAGGCAATAGATATTTACAGTGATTTTGTTTTTTCTTAATATTACGTTGTAGTATGCAAATGAATGAATGAAAACATAAAAATGTACACGGATTAGGATTGATTTCAATCTGCCTTTACAACAACAACAACAACAACAACAACATTGATTTCAATAGTTCGATTTAATTTAAGCAGTGACCTTATGATTCTCCTCGAACTAATTTCAATGGTAAACTCTTGAGTGTGCATTGGATTAAAGATTTAAGTAGAGCGATTATTTAACCAGCCATTCGCCCCTCATGCACATATTGAATGCGGAATTTTAGTGTTTCTTACAGAGAAAGATTGGTCAAAAACTGTCGTCGAATTAAGTTAAAATAATTTATCTCATCAGTTTACAAATATAGAACCGTGTGCAAATGAAAATATATTTGAGCTTCCCTAAGTCGGGCCATCATAATACACAAACAAACTTCGAATTAGGGAGACTTATAGACTCTATAGAGTTACAGAAATTAAAACAAATTTTTTTTTTATAATTCATACTTCATATTTTAGAATGCATCCATTAAATACGCTTATTATGTACATATAATTATTATGTATGCATGTTCATAAAAAGGCACTCACGAATTTATAGAACAGAGGCAACTAAATAGATAACTTTCCACTTTGCCTTAATACAATTAACGTTCCGCTGTAACCTGGCGCATCTGCCACACATTGGTATCTCCGTTGAAGGGGTGGCAGCAACCAGGAATAATGGCTCTGGCAGCAACACTCCAGTCAAAATACATACTCGTGCAAGACCTAGATTTTTGCAAAGCGCACCAGCCGCAATAACGCAACACCACGACTGGCGACTGTTAGGCAGCAACAGTTGGAGTTGTGTACACTGTAATTTACTGAACCTGAAAAACTTGTTAAGTATTATCGCTTCGTATTCATTATTCAGCTGAAGCTGTCTCTATTGGGTTTTTGCTCAGTCCAAGTCCAGCTTGTGAGATTTAGAAACGATATACTATAAATTGCAAAGCGTATAAAGTGGTATTTTCCTCTAATGATCGAAATACTATATCGATGCTCGCAAAACTTTTATTTATTTTTATACTCTTGTTAGTATAATATATATTTATGTACATGCATACAATATGTATGTAAGAATTATACGAGAACTAATATTAGTTATTTGACGAATTAAGCGAAGATACTCTGCCGTTGCACGAATGTAGAATATAACCCAATTCTGCATTTTTCGTTTGATTTTAGGCCAATGGTGGTACATTTTATAATTCCTTTCTCGAATATTACTTTTACCCTCCGCGTTTACTTTGTGCCTTCCTTCAAACATACATATGTATGTATATATGCACGAATGCAGCTAAGTCATTCGAATAGCTAGCGAAATAACTTGTTTTGTGCGATTTCTGTTGAAGTTTCTCCTTTTGCTCTTATTTCTATCTCTCACTTTATTTCAAGTTGTATTTTTTCCAAATTTATTTAATACAACGAAAGTCAAGGCTGCCCGCTCAAGGTATTTAAAATAGCTGTTGACTTTGAAGTTAACACGTCAACACACACATATTCATTCATATACGCCGATACCATGTAATGCAGTGAAGAGTAAATCTATTATACAAATACAAGAAGTATATTTGATAAAAAAAAAAAACTTTCCTGGTAACGCTATTTGCGTAAGTGTCTCATTTCAGGTGTTCATTGGTGTTTAAATTTATATAGGTAGACATTTTCATAAGCTATTCTTTTTCATTACTGGCGTAGGCACAGGTTACGCGATTATAGCCGAGTTAACAACCGCGCCAGTCGTTTCTTCTTTGCAAGTCTTCATCTTCCTCGGCTTCCTCCGGCTGGTACTGCGTCGAATACTTTCAGAGCTGGAGTGTTTTCGTCCATACGTATTCATACGTTAATTCGCTCAACTATATCAATGTTGTCGTATATCTCACACAGCTCATCATTCACCTTATGGTCAAAATAATCGGCCTAATGAGCGTACTATTCGCAACACCATCACCCACTTTGACATTCATTACATGTTAATATTCGACAGAAAAGACCACGTCCAGAACATAGTGAAGGAAATATAGCAGCCATAGCTGAGAGTGAACACGAAGACCGTGGAGAGTCGATTCGGCGTCGTTCGCAGCAACTCGGAAATGAACGACTTGAATATGTACGAAACACATATTGTGCCAAAAAAAACAACAGTTGGGTGTTATTTGTGAATCGGTGGCACCATTGCTCCACATTTCTTCAGAACTTATGCCAGTGAGAACTTAACCGTCAATGGTGACCACTATCGCGCCATAATAAACGACTATTTAATGCCTGAAAGTGAATCTCGTGATCTCCGTGATCCGATTGGCTACCAAGATCGTGTGACGTCATACCGTTAGACTTTTTCCTGTGGGGATATGTAAAGCCTAAAGTCTATACGGACAATCACGCTTCGATTCGGGCCTTGGCTCAAAACATTATGCTTGTCATTCGCCATTTACCGAGTATTTCGACTCGTCATCAAAAATTGGATTCAACGGAGTCCGAGACGTAGCCGCTGCCAACATTTGAAAGACATAATTTTCAAAAAATAAATGCCAATGAATGTTTTTTGGAATAATAATAAACATTCCCCATTAAATTGGAAGCTTCTGTGCTTTTTCTTTCAAAAAGTAAGGAACCTCGAAATGGATCACCCTTTATATGTAATTATATAATATGTATATAAACAATGTTAATGGCTCAGAAAATGTTTCCATTTGCTGATTTCGAAACAAATATCGTGTACATTTGAGTTCAACTACCATCATGTGAACTCGTAAAATGTCTTCTTTCATGTTTCTTGCACTTTTTGTATACTTTAAGACTACAAGTTTTCCCATCACAATGGCAAAACACCGTGGGAACCTATGATTACTTTCCGCTGTGGGAACGCTTGTATAAGTTGTTTCTGAAATAATAAATGAAAGAACTCTTAACTAAAAACCTTACATGCAGATTAATATGTGCTTCACATATGTATTTGGGATATCTGTCTAGAAAGATATGAGGCTTTGTGTGATTATTATCATCACTATTATCAATATATAAATACCAGCATACATACATATGTATCTATCGAATAACACCGAATTACATTCGAGAAACTGTTAAAAGTAAATCACTAACGCCTCCTAGGTAAGCTCTTATCAATGTTCAAGTAATTGTTTTTTTATTCCCTTTCCGCATATCATGGATGTCAGTCTGACAGTACTACCCATGTTCTCAAGCATAATCAATTCCCCGAAATGGTGTAATTTTCAAAGCTATTAGAGCGGATATGTAAACAGTTCAACGCTATAAAAACAGCTAAGCAAATCAACTCCAAATAAATGTAGGTGCGATTGTCGTAGAGTTTTTAGTAAAGAGACCGGCAATAATCGCTAAGTTGGTATTAACAAGCAAAGACAACAAACTTATACAAATAATACAGTACTGTTACATTATTATGTTACTTAATCGTGTTGATCTCTAGTATCTTAAGTAAGAATCTATGAAATGTGTGATATTTTGTTCATTATATTATTCAAGAGCGATTGTATCAAAGTAATCAACACATTTTCTTGGTGGTGCTGGTAAGCTTTCCCAAAACTCATGACATGTGGCATATTACTTTAGAACATAACAGGAAAGCTCAATTTTTCAATTTAGTACAATGAGCATACCGTTTTAATTAAACAATTGAGAAAACGAGTTCCAACACTTCGGAAGTCCAAAATAAGTAGATGTACATATCTCGTTGTGAACTTGCGGATTATTCAATAGAATGAACCTAACGGAAGCACTTTAATACCTTAAATGCGGAAAAGGTAAATGGGTAAAATGTCAAAAGACGCCACTTTCCTGCTTCCTCTCTCCCACACATACTCGTACACTACTACACATCGACGCACATCGCACAATAGGAAGCATTGCTGGCGCATTGCTGCGAGAGTGAAGCGTTGAGCGCGGAATTGGTGTGCTTTATGTTCTGCGCGTCGATCTCTAGACTGTAAATGGCAAATGGATAAACGGGTAAACGGATGCTTAACCGACGTTAGCGTTTAATTTAATTACTGTTTGGTGTAATTGTGGTTAGAAGTCACCGCATAACCTGGCTACAAAGTGAGCTGCGCTTATAAAAATTATTTAATTTTTAATATTTATCTCACTACCAGCATGTCGGTGTCGTGAATCGTGTTGTTGCCGTTGAGCGAGCGGTGCGAGAACACAGCATTAGTACTTACATATATTTATATACCCGCACTATACAACAATATTATTCACTCCACTGATTCTATATGTTTCGGATCTCCATATTTAAATGTAACGCGGTTTTTTTTTTTGAGTCCATTTAAGCCTAATTTTTGGAATTTTTGTTTTGTTTTGTAATAAAAGGCATTCTAAAGCGTTTTTTTATGACGCTTGACAGTCTTTCTTGAGAAATGCAAAATTTACTTCAGCTGAAATTTTTAAATAGATATTCTACGTTTTTATAATAAATTCATCCACTCTCAGAATTTTTCCTTTTTCGCCCTCTTCATTATTCATTTTCTGTTTTCAATTATTTTTGCTTTTTTAAATAATCGCAATACTTGCCACATTATTCCCGTTCATATACAAATTTTTACATATTAATTTTTAACCGAAATCTTTTTTGCGTAATTCCTCAACCTTTTCCCTGATTTAAGTTTACAGCTCTTTAAGTTTTCCCACTATTTGAATTGAGTCATTTAATGGAAAAAATTTAAAAAAAAATACCTTTAAATACATACCGCTATTTCGTACTTAGTTGCAGGGATGTGAATATTAGATAGTAATTAATGGTGATGTCGTTTAAGAAAACATGCAAGCTAATGCTTATTTTCACTGCCTTAATATGATAAATAAGAGGTATAACTTTAAGTTTTCGTCTTGTCGCTGATTCATGAAAGAATTGATGAAAGTGGTTGTGTTAATAATAGTGTTGCATAGTGTTTATATACATATGTATGGAAGAGATTTCCTTCCTTTCATACTCATCAATTTCAACTCGTTCGTCCGCTAAGCTGGTATAAGTGGAATACATATTCATGTGCTGAACACAATGCTCTCGACAGACAATATTTTGTTATGTTGCTGCCTTCTCACAAATGTTCATGTAGTCGGATTCACAACGCCATTTTCAGTTCACTGTCGTGCTGCTGCAGTCTGTCGCGAGTATTGTGTTCAGCACGTCATTGTTTTTCAATTTTCATTGTTAGTGCCGTTTGCCTTCTCTATAGATCCGATGTTTTTGTTATTTCTTTTTACTTGTTTATTTGCTGATTTCATTCTTATTGCGCATTGCTTTGAGCAAATACTTCCGCCAACAATTGTCGGCTTGTTGATCGCGGTTGCCGGTCGGCTGCGGTGACGTGAATTCAGGGGAATCGGGGAAAAATGAGTGACAAACATTATCACCGGATATTCGTTGCCTTGTTATTCATAATGACGGGAGTATGCCATGCATGCATAAAAAATGTACTACACATGGATCAGAGAGTAATTTAAAATTAACCGGCATGCGGTTCAATTATCAAATTAGTTCATACAGGTACTTACACATCTACTGTTAAATAATTTCGAATGAGGTATTTGTACAAGATTGCTTTAAGAACTACTGATATGTATATACTGTAATTCTTGCGTTCTCTAGCCTACTTTAAAATCAACAAAGTTCAGGCTGTAGAGTCAAGAGTTGGTCCACTAATGTATTATTATTGAATTTTATATCTGGGTAGATTGTGAGTTTGTAGAGCAGTCAAGTTGGCCTACCTTTCTATCTATATATGAAATAGCAAGTCGACTGCAATTATAATTGTGATTCTAATCATTGTGACTATGATATTGCTTGAACAGTGTTATCATTTCATCCGTTTCTATTGACTACTTATTAGCACTATGTGTGTATCGATTTCCTGTGTTAACGGTAGTAATAATGAATGGCTCACATTCAACAGCTTTAAGTATATGCATACATATATAGTATATAATCGCGCTCCTCCTACTTAATTGTACAACTGTGGACATAGTAAGTATAAATAAAGATCAATTCAATCAAAACATAGTTTTCTTCTTATTTACATCCTTCGACTGGGATTTACTCCGATAGCTTTAATAGTATACGAAGTATTTACCTTGTCCTAGGCTTAATTGTTACTCCTCTCAAAATTTAAGAAAAGAATTTGATAAAACATAGATTTGCATGTTATCTACATGACCAGTTATTGTTGTTGCTGTAACCGAGGAAAGCCTATATTTAAGTAACTTCAAGAACAGGAAAAATTTAAAAAATAAGCATGATGATGTACATGATCTCAGTAAATGTTACGATTTAGCGTTAAAAATTCCAAGGTCATATAGAATCATTTGTTTAATTGTCTATGCCATCAAATCTAGTTACGTATTAACATTTCTTGTTTAAATTTCAAAAAATCGAAATAAATAGACATCAATAAAAATCACTTGGGTCACACCTTGGCTACCACAAATTTCGCGCAAATTGCACAAACATCTCGACCTTCGTCATAGGTGGTTCCTCTTTGTTATACCAATTAGTTAGAAAACGTAAAATGCCGCCCAACATATCGAACATGCCCTCCAGTTCAAAGAATATCGAAAAAAGCCAAGAAACAACGGTTATTAAAGTGAGAGCAGACGCAATGCTCCGCAATTCTGTAAAGGATAGATCAAATAGAAGTACTTATAATAAAATGTGCAGGCATTACCTGAATAATTTTTAAATGACTTCTTTTCACACGGTAACGGCAACACCCTGAGCGGCTGTCTTCGGGAGCTGTCGAGCATGTCGCCAACTGTTTCGCGGGGCACATAACGACGAGGAATCTGTAGCGGCGGTACCACTGGCGGTGGATGATATGCGCGTGGTGTTAAAGCGGAGCAACTAGTGTTGATCTCTGTTTGAGTTTGCGCATTTATATGCGGTGAAACCGCTTTAGTTTTGGCGTCATCATTGAAGAAGCGTGTCGGAATTTTGTCTATATTGCGTGGTGTAAAAATCGGTCGCGTCTTCTGGTTGGAATGGCGACGTGAGCCCTATATGATAACATAATGTTGAATCAGATATTTAATTTTTGTTATTGTTCATACTTTGGAACGTTTGGTAGTGATGAGTCTCGAACAATCGTTTCCAAAACCAGAAATTTTCGTTGACGAAACGGTATTCTTTGGCATCGAAAAGACCTGAGAACACTGAGAAGCTACGGTGAATGGATTCAAATTCGTCTGCATATTATCCTCTTCCAGGTGAATACAATGTTTCTCGCCTGTTTCACTAACCGCAACCGCACGCGGCCCTTCATGCATAACGCTAGGATATTTCAAAAATCTTCGTAAATAAAATCACAACCAGTTGCAGAACCTTGCTCACGTGTCACCGATGAAGTTCGTCTTGGAACTATGATTCGCCATGGTATACGGACCTCGTTCATTTTGAAACAACTCAGTACGTGGACTGAGCTGTATGAGATTAATGGCAGAAGGATCATTGACAAAACTGCCGGTTTGTTTTCTGCAGAACGGATCCCGAACACATATGAATAAATTGCTGAAGAGCCCTGCAAATCAATATTTTGTTCGTACACTCACCTCGGCTTAGAGGACATTCGGCAGTATTTTAAGAAAGAAGAATGGCAGTTAAATATGTATACAAATAAATTTTTGTGTTCATATATAAAAGTATATTTTTTATTGCAAATCACAAAAATACTTGACACAAGACAATTCTCTGAAATTTACTGAAAAGAATGCTAATGATTGTGCTTTGTGTATGGTGTGTTTACTGACTTGGCTATTGAGCGCATCAATAATAAAGTTCACCTCATATATATGGCGATGAAAAATGTCCAACTTCTCAACATTTGTTAATTTCTATCGTTAAATATTAAAACGTACATATAAATATTTTCAGGCTTCAAAATTATCGATCTGGTGGTGTGTACGCACATTTATGGAACTGTAGCCGATATTGCAGTCAGTTTTACCTATTTGCGAAGCATCTATGATATTATAATTTACAGAATACTTGTATATGTGTACATGTAAATAAATAAAGCCCGATCAAATTAATTTCAGTAATGCAAGCATATGATTAACTGAGCAATATCATCCCCCAATTGTGAACAACCCAGAGCCATTTCTATGTTCACGAAGTGATCTTGATGAGTTAGAAACATAAATGTACTCCTGCCATCCAAATACTAAAAAATCTCCTTAATGTCGGAAATATAAATTTGACGGCAGCCATTGCCCTTTACAGGCGCTGACCGAGCACCATGGGATTACCTTTTATTATATTCTTCGTCCTCATGCATAATCTCACAACTCAATTGTATTTCTCTATACTTTTTTACATTTTCAATTGCTACTCTTGCAACATGTTGCTACAAAGTATAATAGTTTTGTTCACCTATGTACGTACGTATCACTTAAAACTAATCGAGACAGATATAGCGTAATGTAATGAGACAAGCAGAAATCCGGGTGACTGTCTGTCTGTCAGTAAAAAAAATTACGAATTTGTAGTTGAATGTAATAGTACCACTGCCACGCCCACAAAACACCATTAATAGAAAACCTGGCATAACACTAAGCAATAAATAAATTAAAAAAACTGTAATTTCGCACAGGGGATCGCAGTAGCGATCCACACCTGTGGAAAAAAAATTGAAAAACTGGCCGTGGTCCCTTCCTCTACTAGGTCTAATGTACATATCTCCTAAACCACTAAAGCTACAACAATCAAAATACTTAGCACAAATATTAAAAATTACTATAAGATATAATGGTACTGTTCAAAATTACTAAAAGCTTAATAAATCAATAAATTAATACGCCACAGCCATTAAAATAGAATGATAGGACCTTATTAGGGCCGGTGTGAAAATTAGACAATGGATGTGGCACCGTCCACTTTTTGGTGAAATGACATATCTCGGGACCCGACCTTCCGATTTCGACGAAATTTAGCACATAGCATTCTCCTCATATTGCATATCACAGTGTAAAATGGGCGAAATCAGACGACAATCAGGTCTACTTCTATCTAGAACAACTTTAAATTCTTTTACTTCCCCACAAATCAGAAAGTAATCAATACATATAAAGAGACACAATTTCGCACTATTAATTCCTTTTAAGTATGCCACCTTATGACTGTGAAAACTGTTCAAGCCCCTAAATACCGAATATGTGAACTGCAGTCCTCTAGTTAACTTTTGATCGAAAATATCGGCCAATGAATGGCATATACAATTCAAATTCCAAGAGAACGCTTTCCTAACAGTGCATCAAAAATGAGATACTTCCTGGAGCACCTACATATATACCTAACATAAAGATTTTCGAACTTATTTTTGACTTTATACTGCATATATCGGCCAATATTTAAGTTATCGGAATGAAAATTACGGAACGTGCTTTACTCATAGCAGTGTATTGTGCTTAAAATAGATAAAATTGGGCGTAAGCTTGACCGAGCCCCCATATACTAGTATCAGAATTTTCGAACATCCGACTGACTTTATTCCATATGATTGATGTTTGTATGTGAGGTACTTTAATGAAGCCCGGGAAGTATTTTTATAGTATGAGGCATGATAATAGTTAATAGATCAAATCGAGTCTCCCATATACTACATGTAACGATTCCCTTTTTTTTAATCAATCTCATCCTGAATATGTCGGTCAGTATATTAGTTATATATAACGTATGTAAATATAAAATGGTTTGGATTTCTATCATCTGCTTAACGGTTCGCACCTTAAGGTATTTCCCCAGCTTTGATTCCTGTAAGCGTATGAAATATTTGGTTGCACCCGCACTTAGCCTTCCTTACTTGTTTATGTTATTTTTGAATGTTCAACCATGAATGGAACCTTTTGCTCTAGGCGCTACGTTTTTGATTGATAGACGCACTCACACATACAGGTACATAGATGTAAACATGGAAATATATGTATGACTGTGCACTTGCATAGTCCTCGACCCACATAGACAACGGGCGGGGAAGCGGCTGTGATCTCTCATATGCTTTAGCGCTTTCTGTGCGGGATTTCTGCGAGATTTTATCAATTTCATTTGTGAACTTTTGATTAGCATCCATATATATATGTATGTCTCATATTTTTTTGAAGTTAGAAAAACTCAGTGGAGTTACTTTAGAGTGGAAAAGAGTTAACTAACGAGCCATGACCATTACTTTTCTCCGTAATATAGAATGCTCAATTTTATACATTAGGCCTAAATCTGCATTCAGCTTTAGAACTTATATCGCAGCTTGAATATCGTCATTTAAGGTCATTAAAAGTTGCTCTCTTTTCAAAACCTGTAAATTACCATGTACCATTATCCAATATAAATCCACAAAAAGTTAAAAGATTTTCCTTTACGTGTGTCTTCTTTTTAGGAACCAATTTTATTTATTTGAAAATTTTATAATTTCATATTCCTTTTTTATTTCTAACTTCGAAATTTTCTAATTAACAAAACTACTTACTGTTGGACTTATTACATATAACAATATATAAAATACAAAACAAGTACTTGGTAAAAAATACAAGTAGGATGTGCTTTAAATTCTCATTAAACTAATAGGACAGCGATGTTTTCCAATATTTACCTTATTTACAAATATTTATCTTTGCATATATAGTATGTGTGCCTATGTACATATGTATGGGTAGATGCGCATAACTGATACCAATTCACGAGTTATACATGTGCTAAAAGCTAGAATTTATGAAAGCAATGCCATGGCACGCGCCAATCGCACGCGAAAATCACGATAAAGCATTTTACCACCGACCGGCACCCGGCATAAATACATGTCGAGGCTCATAAGACACAGCGCCTTGCCGTTCATCGGGAACTTTTGCGGCAGCTCTGGCGTCACTTCCAGACCTTCCGACAGCGCCATGTTAATAAGCCATTTCCAAACATCAGCGCGTGTCCAATCGCGCGGGTCTAATGGCAGGCCATCGGAACCCAGTTGATGCGGTAGTATTGTGTTAAAATTACTATTTCTGTCGTTATTAGTACTGATATAGGTATCGTTGTTGGCTTTGCTATTATTATCATTGGTACAAGGCGTAGTAGGACTGTGCGCGGGTGTATGTGGCAGATGCAAGTAGGGATGTCTTAACGCTATGTTCCGTTTCAGCGTCGACGGCGAGTTCGCCTTGCTACTCCAAAGATGCTGCAACTCATTTTCATTGCGAAAATTGGTGCTGACCTGTGAGAGGTCAAGCGGCGGTACTCGACTCGCGTATTTCAAAAAACTCGACTCAACTTGCATGGTTAATGGAGATGGACAAGTTCCGATATAGTGGTTTACCTTCACTAGACCGAGCTTCTGCAAAGAGAAGAAAATTTACATATTATTTTATGTATACATGTATGTATTTTATACATACATATGTGCATTGTGCCTCCTAAACTAAAAATAATAACTAATGCGAAATTCGTAAAAGTAAATTAAGTTTATATTTAATAAGACAGCGAGAAAATGGAGAGATGAACTTTGAGAAAAAATTAGAATCTCTTATATTAATTGATTAAGACTCACAATTTAATTTGATTGTGTAAAATTAATATTTTATCTCTCTTTCTAAATTTTGAACATTTAATTAATTTTGATCATTCCTCGTTTTATTATAGCTCTGCACAATTGAATAACTTAGAAGGAAATTTTAATTAGAATCGAGTAATTACAACGACAGTACTCGTTGGTAAGTACGATATATAGATATGTCAAGCCGTTATGTGTGGAATACAATGCTTGCGACAGACTGAAAACGAAATCTGTCAAATATTAAAATAMACACGTTCTTATGGACGGACCTATTTTGACAGCTGCACGACTACACGACTGCAGGCCGACAGCTGCCGTTCTCGCTACGTTCAATTTGATCCTATATTTTCCAACGACAGTAGGGCGACAGTAGAGTTGAGAGTAGAATGGAAGATAGAGAGATGAGGTAGAGTGGTGATACCACTAATATGTAAAAWGTAAAATTACTCAAAGCTCTAACAAACCTGACGTTGTTTTACAAATAAAAACATAAAATAGCTCTGTTACATSATTTRTAATAACAATTGACAATTTAAACCCAATAAATTTACCTATTTACTTATTTTTTGCATAAAAATTTCACTTTGAACAAAATATTAAAATTTCATTGAAGTGCAAGGTATTAGTATGGTCACAACGAAATTGTGTACATGCAAAATAGACAACTTCGTTGTTTTGTGTACATGCCGGCCATTGTTATGTTGCTGCCCTCTCACAAACGTTTATGTAGTAGGATTCACAACGCCATTTTCAGTTCACTGTCGTGCTGATGCAGTCTGTCGCGAGCATTGTGTGTCGCACATAGCAAAGAATGATAATATACATTCATATGTATGTACATRCATATATACTCAAGCTATCATTTAAATACACTTTGTCAATCTATGAAAAAAATCAGATAACTATTTTTCAAGTTAAAACTAACTCACTAACTTATTCAAGTTATTCGACAATCACCGCCAGAAAACAGTACCTGATGTATGACTCAGCTGAGTTGAAAGAGAAGTTATCAGAGCGTTTTATAATTGACCCTTTTATCAAATCAGTTTTTAGTATACTCCTTTTGCTCTTCGCTTAAATTTACACAGTGAAATTGTTTACATGTCCGGCTTTGAAACCCTTTTTAATGTGCCACAACAGCAAAGAAAACTTCATCAAAGAGAACATAACTTTGATAAATAAACAATAATCGTAAATTACGATGACACCTACCCAAAATAGTAGGCTTTCTGCGTTTTTTTCTTTTAACTGTCACTGCTGTAGTGTTGTGTATACCTATAAGTGCTCATAAGCTGACATTCCACTGAAACACTAAAGGAAATGGAAACCCATAAAACGCTAATAAGTAGGTTTCATGATTCTTATAACACTTACACAATACATATGTACGTATATGAATTCATATACAAAGTACATAGCACAATGTGTTGTATGAATCACTTTACTTGCCATGAAATACATTTTAGCCACGGGATATAAACCTGAAAAGTCAACAGCATGGTTATTGTGTGAACAAATAGAGGTGTCATTTAGCTTTTGATCTTTTGGATAAGCGATTCATAGACTTTGGGCGCTGGGGGTATTAATGTTAGGTAAATATGTGATAAATAAAATTAATTTCAATTCTTAAACTTTTCAATAGGATTGGTAAATAAACAAATATAAAATTTGTCTCGATTATTATTTTAGGTTTATACACAATTTATGTCGTATACGGAAATTTATTTTGAGTTTCTTCGAGACAATTTAAAAACTCACATTGTTTTTCCATTCTTGAGGAAAGGTCAACAACCGTTGCGCTGTTATAAACACAAAACTTAAAATTATAAAAAACTGATAGAAGTAAAGTTTCAAGCGCTCACTCATGCGCCATTCACCTCAATTATCAAATGGGGCCGAAAACAATACAAGTAACGAGTACTGACCCGTTTTCTCACCATCCAGTACTAATAAATTATATTTTCGATTCATCTATTTTGGTCATATTAACGTGCCACATCCTAATGAAATGTTGCAAGAGATTTAGTAAGGTACCCATAGTAGGAATAGGTGTTGTCCGATTTTGCCTATTTTCGCACTGTGAAATAAGAACGTTATGTACTGAATATGGTTGGAATTCTGTGACAWATGATTTTACCTAAAAATGGGCGGCGCCGCGCCATTTTTGCAACGGCTGCTTTAAAGACCTTTTCAAAATTTTCAGTCCTCAGGTTGCCCTTACAATTGCATTTCTTTGTTCCAAAGTACAGTTCTAATTCTTAATTTACTGCTTAGTTATGGCACTTTATAGATTTTCGTTTAATAGCATTTTATGGGCGTGGCAGCGGTCCGAGTACACCTATCTACGAACTCCGGGTTTATTTTTTGGCAAGAAACATGTGCACAAAGTATCATTAAGATAGACAGTCAACCGGATTTCAACTTTTCTTGTCATCTTGGTGATTTATATATATGTATGTACATATATATACATATATATCGTTATAGGGTTATACGGTGTCGCTTAGTTTTAGATGATATATACAACCGTTAGGTGAACAAAACTATATGTATGTGACAACAGTTACAAGCGTATAATTACTTACTGCATCCTAGCAGTACAGAACAGAATACACTATGTTTACCAACAGTTATTCTTGCCATAAAGCTAAATAACCACGCTTGCATATATGTACATATGTACTTATACGTATTCTATACATATGTGCGTATGAACTTCCTGTAGTTTGTTGATTCCCTTATTTAAGTCTTATTCAAATTGTAAACCTCCTCGCTTTACAATTAATGTTGTTTCATTCCGAGCAACTCGCACTTAGTAACGAGGAACGCAAACAGCCGATCATAATGGCTGTTTGCCTTGAGCAGGAAGCGCAAGCGCATGGGCACGCGTCATCTGCACTTGAACGCTTCCGTTGCACGCCACGTCACGCCGCAGTCCCGAAAGCAACCACCCGCTGTCGATTTACACATTCATACGTATACAATTATAGACATTGAAGTATATAAATATTTATGTATTTACAATGTACTCATGCACAGTACACAGCTACTACGGAAGGAAAACAAAAAACTATAAAATGCATACATATGGACTCCTCGTGCACTCCACAGCGGCTGTAGTTGACAGGATGTACTCACACAACAAACAACGACTAAAGGAAATCAGCTTGTGTGTATGTATGTATGCGGCATAAAGCAACAGTAATAATTCTACGAACTTCCTCCCGCACAACTGTCACATTGCTCTCGAGCAATAGGTTAGTGAGCCGTCCGGTTGTAATGTCTTGCTTTGACGCTAGTCTTCGGCTGCGACTATGACTTTCATTCGAATGTCAAGGGGAAAGTTTCTTTCGGAAATCGGGAGGAAGAATTTTGAAAATGAAGTCACTTTGTTTTTATTTATATTTATTGTTCCCACAGCTACAGACACATCAACATGAACGCGTAAAATGTGTAAATAGTAATTTCTACCTATTAAGTTTTGAAGTTCATTAAAAAAATTTGAAATTCGTGGCTTTTCCTCCGTTCTTCCAGCTGTAGAAGTACATGGCTATGGGCCCGTCGGTAAGTATATATACATATGTACAAAGTAAGTAAGTACAGCTCTTCCAGCCGTAAATGAAATGTTTTGCTGAAAATGAAAATGACGCATTTCCTGCCATTTGGCGAGCACTTTCTGTTTGGCGTAATTTGATGGCGGCGCTTCCACCTTTATTTTTATCATTTCGAGCTTACAAATACAGGGGCATGCCCATATAAGTGAATGATATACTTTGATCGAATGTAGGCCATTGCTAAACTGAATATTTCAGCACATCAATCGATTCGAGAGATGATGTTTGTAATTTTTGTTGTTAATATTTTCTTTTTCACATGTATATATTAAAATCACTCTCTAACGATCTAGTTCTAAGTGAGGTGTTTGACGAGTTTGGCTTATGTAGTACCTTCGACTCACTGTGCAATTGGTCAGTGATTACGGTGCTTGAGAAGAACTTCCCAAATATGATGCCATTAGAATTGAATTAAATATAATAATACATAGATACACATATGTTTATACATTTTTATTATACATAAATGAAGGCACAGGTATTTATGTGCGGTGCATGCTTCATTCGCTTATCCGGCGACAGCTTCGCGCAGCCTCAATTATTTGCTTCCTGTGACAGCTTTGTTAATTTTGCAAAAACTAAAAATAAAACATAAAAATCTACAATAATACAGTAATTCTTGTTTTTTTATGTGCTGTGAAAAGTAAATTTTTACTCTGATGACTTTCTCGCTGAGACAATAAACACTTATTCAAAAATACGTATGTATAGTATGTATGTACATATATGTAATCTCACAACTAAATTTTAAAATGGTTTTCAAGTTTAAAGCCAAGAAAGCTGCTCAACTTTTTTGAAATATGCGCATACATACATACATATGTGTTGAAGCAGTGTGGCGTATCTATTCATAAACACTCCACATAAAGGTAGCAATTACTCTTGTCATATCATTACAACCTTAGTTTTGGAGAATTATGCAAATGTGCAATGAACAAAATTCTTCAATATTTAATGGAATGATCATTACATATACCATCATGCATTCATACATACATATAACTGCACATAACACGAGTAATCGAAGGTAATCGGCATCTCTTTCTCATTTTCAAAAATAAAGCAGAGAGATTTAAGCACACATATTTATACGAGTATGTACGAATATATGGGATGCCCTTTAAAGCCAGTTCTTTTCAATTTTTCAGCTATGCTGTCCGCTTTTATACATATATATGTAATTTAATGGGGCCGCTGACACCAATTTTGCCACTTCATGATTGCAAATATGTACATGAGCACTCGCCAGCAAAGGCAGGCAGTCTCATGATCGCAATGGATAATATTATATATATGTACATATGTATGCATGTGCATTTGCATACATATCAGTGCTAACTTAATTACACCCTCTTTTGTATTTAAATATGCATGTATGTTAGCATGAATATGGAGAATGTTGATGATTTCGAGGTGTCTCATTCAGTCTGTCCGTTATTTTATTTTTAAACTTTTGTAATATGTTGCTACAGAGGCAGTGCAAGAGCCGCTCCGGTCAAAAGTTTTGAAGAAGTGGGCGTGGCCCGCCCTCTAATAAGCTTCATATATATATCTCTTAAACCTCTAAAACTACAACAAGAAAATCCCTTTAGCGCAAATATTATGAATGCAATCGGAAAATAACCTTCCCATGTAACGGTACTGTTAAAAACTACCTAAAGTGCAATAAATGAATAACTAAATCCCTCAAAAACACTAAATTTTATCTCCGAGTTTGTATGACAGGGAGTTAATAGAGCCGGAGTCAAAATTGGACGATGGCCGAGGCATCCCTCAATTTTCCATAGGTAAAAACACAAACATACATACATATGTATCCCGAGACTCGCCCGACCGTTTTCAACTAAATTTGGTATGTAATATTCATTTGATATTCTTATCTTACAGTGTGAAAATGGGCGAAATCTGACAATACAATTCTAAATGCCATTTTATTCGTTCCTTTCTAATTTATAAATTAAGAAGCAATTTATGTAACGTTATAAAATTTTGCAATAATATAATATTGAAATATATAATTGAAATATAGAGATAGTTCTTTCCTCACAATGGTATGCCTGTGTGTCCAAAATCGTTGAATCGGGTCAATACTTCCCTGATGAAATCTGACGAAAACTTGAACTAGTCATAGTTATACTCAGTACTCAGTCAGTAATTATACTCCATATGTATAATGATTTTTGTTTTTCTAAAAAACCTAATGTCGGTCAGTGTATGAGTTACATATAACCAGTATATTGATTTGCTTGTATTCCGATCTTATGGTATTTCCCTGGCTTTGATTCTTGCAAGTTGGAACAGTATAAAATGTTCGACTGCTCCCGAGCACGCAGTTAATATTCATATATTGGTAAGTTTTGGTATTACTTTAAAGAACTCGGCACGTTCGATACCCAATGTTTCCGAATTTTCAGAACGCCATTCATGGGTGGCGATGCCGACGTATTCACCCAGCACCACGTTAGGTACTTATTATACTTTTCGCCTCACAAGTTGCCTTCCGTTTTGAAAATCCTCTTTTTAAATATGCGTATATATAAAATAAACTAGAAATTCAATATAAACAAGGGAGTCTGCATTTTAGTGTTGATTCTGTCGCCTTGAGTCTGTCGCCTTGAGTCTGTCGCCTTGAGTCTGTCGCCTAGCGTCTGCCGCACTGTTGAGTGAAAATCGCCGTTTTACTTGGCAGTAGAGCAATGCAGCGTCGGCTACCAAGTAAGTACAGCGCGCAAAGATCTTTCGCCGAGTCTAGACTTAAACATAAGGCAGCGTGCATATTTCACTCATCGAATGTACTTTCTTTCTTCATTTTTATGTTTTGTCTGCAATTGCATTGACGGGATATTTATAAGTTATCTCAACATGAAATTCTTGCCTTCTTTACGGAATTGTAAAGGACAGGGACGAAAGTATAGCGCAGAAATATTATCGGTTCCGAAGCAGAAAATGATCACACAGTGAAAGTTAATGCAATAACACAATTGAATCCCATGGCGGCGAAAAATTTATATGAATGCCCATACAGTCAGAGAAGTCATGCAAAAATAAGCAGACAACAAAACAAGAAAAGTATGGCGAAAATACAAATTCATACCAAACGCGTCGAGCGGCAAAGCTAATGGCGCCTGGGGCATTCACTTTCAAGCCTCCCAAAAAATATCATCATCATTGCAGCAATCAACGAACGATACACCCGTCTTCTGTTATATGCTTAATACTAGCTCATGCACTATTCACAAACACATATTTACATGCTATACTCTTTTTATATGGGTCTCGAGAAGCAACGGCGCACACATTTCATACAACAATTCTTATATACCAGAAGTTTATAAAAGTAATTTCGGTAACACTTGTCACCTTTCCAAACTGTTGAAAGTGTGGGGGTAATCTCATTTTCATTCGTTTTTAATATTAGATATATAAAGTTTCTATCCAAAATACATATATTTATCTTTAAAAAAAAAAATGTAAGTGCATTTTTAATTACTGCCTTAGTCAGGATGTCACCTTGTAAAGCAGAAAATATCAAATATAAACGGTGATTTTATGTAAATCACAAAGGCTTTATAAATTCATATGTTCAGTGTGTGTATGATATGAAAATATGTAGTAAATATGTATATATGTGTAGATATATTAAGGAATATTTCTTAAAGCAGACAATAGCAATATCTCGTTCTCTTTCTATCACCATATAAACCTCGTGCTTAGTGCGTTTAATGTACGTTTGTAGATACAGACGTGTTCGAAATAATAAGAACAACCAAAGTGAATATCGAAATCATTGAATAAAATTTTCTCAGTAATATTTTATTGAACCTTTTCTTCTTAAAAAATTTATACATATTGTGAGTATTAAAAAAATTGAAAATCTGGTCATCAAATACGCACTAACTTTTTTGTACTGCAAATTTTGTTGC